>NW_010413496.1:59858-66704 GCF_000710305.1 Buceros rhinoceros silvestris
GCGTCCTTTTATTTCTGTCGGCTGCTGCTCGATGACTTGGGAATGAACTCCTGGGATAGAAGGTAGGGGGAGAGGCTCCAGTTCTGCCCCCAAGCATGTACACACTCAAGGAAGTGAGAATTCCGCAGCTGGGTGGCAGTCAGCGTGCTTTTGAACGCCGACATATACCTGCTCCAGTGGTTGTTTTATGCAGACACCTGCAGATTGTGTATAATAACAGTGACTAAAAAATCATTTGAATCATGCTAATGTGACTCCCTTCTCTGAGGTGTTTCAGTGGGAAGATACTGTGTCTGTACTGCCTTGCATTTTCCTTCACTTGTTTTTTTTAATATCTTTCCAGAAAAAGCTTTCATCTTCTTAAGAAAAATTCAAAATTACTGCGAGAACTGAAGAACCTGGATTCCCGCCAATGGTAGGTGCCGTTTGCTAACCACCATGCTGACAAGGTTAGCCTTTCCCAGGGCAGAGCGGGGGCGTCGCCAGACCCCACAGTTCATTAGAGTTGCCTGTGCTCACAATGCAACACCCTCGATTACTGCCTTCCGAGGAGTCCTGCAGCCCGAGTGGACTGGCACTGTTATATACTCGCTGTTTTCACTGGCACTATGGGCAGGGAACACAAAATCGGCAGCAAATCCTGAGGCACAGCAAACCTAGTTCCTGTTTTCTTTAGCTGGGAGCGGAGGGAAGAAGGTCCAAAGCTTTTGTGGCCTTGGCTCAGCTCACAGGCAGGCCCCTTTTCTGCAGGATGACCCTGTGTCAGGAGCTGTATTTTAAGGAGTGATCTCTGCACAGCCACTCTACAGCCAGGTAGTGGCAGAATACAGCTCCCGATGCTGTGGTTTAGTTTTCATGGCTTGACATACAGCTCCTTGAAAAATGTCTGCAGCATCGCAGAGTTCTGATGCTCTTGTATCCCAACAGTTTTTCTACCAATCCACTCAGCTTGTGTTCAAAGGAGCCAACTGCCACTGTCAGCCTTGTAAAACTCTGCCAGGATCGGGAACGCAGTGATGTTTTTTCCCTCTCCCATCTCACCGCCCTGCAGTTAAAATTCTGGAGGTGAACTGGCGCTCCCATTCACCCCTGTGCCATCCACCCGTCCTGGCCCGGAGCACAGCAGGACACGGGTAACCCCGTAACTGAACTGGGCCACCAATTCCTGTGCCAATGCCCAGAAGGAGCAGACTTGGCTGCACTCTCTGAACAATGTGTCTCCACACTGTGGTCATGAGCAAAGAAAACTGGAGAAAATGTGTTTCTGCTGCTGAATCGGAGTGATGGATTTGTGTGCAGGAAAGAAATGGGTGTGCAGTGTTGAAGACAGTCACCTGCCCCTAGCTTTTGAGAACAGGGGACCTAAAAATAACTCTGAGCTACAACTTCTTTAACTTCTGTTTCATTTGGATCTGATTGCAGCCGAGAAACCCACAAGATCGCGGTGTTCTACATCGCGGAAGGGCAGGAGGACAAGTGTTCCATACTCTCCAACGCGAGGGGCAGCCAGGCCTATGAAGACTTCGTGGCTGGACTGGGCTGGGAGGTAATAGTCGTAGATACTGGCACGTGTAATTCTCAAGCAAAGAACAAGGTAACACTTAACTTTTCACACTGGTATTTGGCAGCACTGAGCAGGTGCCCTCTCTAGCAGAGCGCGGTAAATCCAGGTGCTGCCCCTGGCTGAGCACACCCTGCCTGTGCTGACGGGCGGTGGTGCTGCCGCAGACACTGCTGCTGCCTACATCATTGCGAGCCAGAGCATCATTTTACCTCAGCTTTAGCTCCTTTTAGCTCTTCGCGTGGTCGTGCAACTTACCCAAGCCCTGGACGGCTTTATGAAGGACAGAACCATTAGGGTTTAGTCGGCATTGATGAAGTGGTGTGGCAGTTACCTCAATGACACGAAGGTTTATGGGTTTGGGAGACACACGGTAGCTGTGTTTTTTCATGTTTAAGGGGTCAGTTGACACGGGGTCTACAGGGAGGAGCAGCATCCTCAGTTAGATTGATGCTGTTGGGAAAGCAAACAAGCCTTTGGGTACAGGCTTGTCTTCAGAGAGGCGTTTCTTCTGAAAAATCTGCTAGAATAATTTCTTCTAAGGTTTTTCTTCTACAGACCTTCAGTTTCTTCTGCAGTTTTCCTGATGGCTTATATTTTCTCTGCACTTTGTTTCTCATGGTCTTTGCTTCGAGTGGCCCTGTGAAGCTGTGCATAGACCTGAGAGTCGCTGCGTGTGACAGGATGTTTTTGCTTCCTTGCTGCAAGGGAAGGGAAGATAGCCGCAGAGCTAATGACTCCGTCCCTAGTTGAGGGGTGTTCACTTTTAGTAACCCCCGTACGGGAAAGGGAAAGGGGAAGGGGGCTAACGCAGAGATCACAAACCCACAGGGGAGAGCTTGCTCTGGGATGACTGCAGCATTCGAGAGTGGTAAATTCACCAGGTCTTGATGTATAAATAAATAGTGATTATTCATCGGTCTTTCCAAATTTCTTCTAATGCTGAATTTCAATCAATCAGGTTGATCTTTCCACGCACGGTGGGTTTATGGGCGGCCTGCAGCGCAATGGCAGCACGGGACAAACAGCTCCCTATTACGCTACCTCTACCGTGGAAATCATTTTTCACGTGTCTACAAGAATGCCCTCGGATTCGGACGATTCACTGACCAAAAAGGTAAACAGTTTGCTGTGTGTTTCAGAACGCCGTCTGCAGTCTTGGGGCACGTAGATAAAGCTGAAACAGATTGTGCTAACAGGTCCTAGCAGGCCGTGCTCTGCAGATAGATGATCTGAATTAAATGGCAGCTAAATGCTGGATTCTGAAACACAATTAACATTTCCATGGTAGCCTCAAATACCACCATTAGTAATAATATTAGCAATAATTTCATTTGTCTGTTGTCTGCCTGCCAAAACTGTTGTACTTTGGTAGAACAAAACAGCCACATGCAGCATAATGAAACCTTACAGACGATCATCCAGCGCGTAGCTGAGGAGAAGGGAAGTGACAAGCATAGTTCCAAAACCAGCCAGCTGAGGTTTAAAGCCATGGTGCAGTTACTCACGATTCTGACCAGCAGACTCTTCTTCAAAGATGGCCAGAACCCAGCCCAGCGTTTTGTGGTACCAGCACTTAATCATTTGTCTTTCCTAACAAGGAGGGGGTTGAGATTATGGTGCTTGGCAACTGCTGCTTAGAGTCAGAGGTGACTTCAGGTGCATTCCAAATCTTGGCCTTTTTCATTAAAATTGGCAACTCGTCCTGCATAGGTGGTTAACGTGCGTTAATGAGGCTGCCTCAGCCACCCAGTCCATGTGTCATACTGGTGTGCTCTGAAAATTATGTGGAGATGTGTTGCTGGGGGATTGGTTCTGCTGTCCAGTTAGTTTCAAAATAACGTGTGCTTTTCCTGGAAATAAAAGGTGGAATTGCTGATGACTGCTCCTGAAAACTTGCCTAGCATTTAACAGTAAAGCTGGATCCTTTTTTTTTATTATTGTGATAGCTGTCATTTAAAAAAAAAGTCAGCAAAGTTCCATACAACAACATTTCTCTGTATGTGTGCAACTCATTGTCTTTGTGTTACGTGGCTGTGGAAACGATGAAATCCAAGTGCTGCAGGGTAGAGAATTAGGGCTTCTTCCACCTAAAGAAGTGGGCATTGAGAGGCCGCGTGGTCCATCGCTTCTCCAAGGCAGGACTGTCTGTCCTTTTGTTGTCTCTGGCCAGTATTTGTCTAGCTGAAAACTCCTGTGATGAATGCTTTACAGTTCACCTGGGCAAGGTACTCCTATGCTCCGCCTCTTGCACCAGGAGAAAATTCCTTGTAGCAGCTACTTTGCTTCCGCTCCAGCCCGTTGGTTCTTACCCTGTTCCTCCTGGGTGCAGAGAACGGATCATTCTGCAGCCGACTCATTCACCTTTGAGAACTGCTGCCCTGTCCTTCCTGCACAAAGTATGGTCGTTTAACCTTCCTGTGGAACTCATAGCTCCTGGGATTCAGGGGAGCATAGCAAAGGCAGTGGAATATCCTCTAGCTATTGAATAACACATCACCTGGGAGAGGAGAGAGCGCAGGCTGACGGAGCTACCACAGGGGGAAAGGCAAGTTTTAATTGCAAACAGTCTATTTTACTAATTCTCCTAATTCCCACCCACGTTAGGGATTAACAGACGTTGAGGGAGTCTGGTTATTCTATTTAATTGTCTTCCCTGTGTTTGCTTTAAGAGACTTTCTTCTCTGTGAGAAAGAAAAAGCAGAAGCATTTAGGGGTTGCCAGCCTGCAGGTCTTGAAGACCGAGGAAACAGGGCCAGCTCCCGTACATATTATCCACAGAAAATACCGCAAAGTAATTGCTCGGAGGCTTTAAAAGCCCCCTTAAACCTGCTATAGGAATGGAACCCTGCAGGGATCACACTGTGTATCCCTCCAAAGAAGGACAAAGCCCTGAGCAACCTAATGGCCCTCGGGAGCTGGCCCTGCTGTAAGCGGTGGGTTGAACCAGATGACTTCCAGAGGTCTTTTCTATCGTGTAATCTTCTGTGGTTCTGTGCTTCGGCACAGAACGGTTTTGTTTCATTTGTCACAGCTCTTTTGTGAGCAAGCATGTGATTCTGTGCAAACTGGCATGGACTTCTGAGCCCATTTTACAGAGCTGCAGCTAGGAATGGAGGCAAGACACATTTCAGAACGCTGTAAAGTGTCTGGAAGATGGTTAATTCTCTAAACTCTTCGAAAATGCTGACAGGTGAGACAGCCTGCATTTGAAGCCAGTGGTTGAGCATGACCGTATATCCAAGCCATTGCTAAAGACAACATTAAACATCCTGCGAGAGCTCTTGTCACTCTAAAAGTGTCGGTTTCTCCAAGTGTCACTGGGGAGCCTTAGCTGTGGAGCTGCCTGCTGAAATACCTGGAGGCAGGCACAGCGACACTTTAGCAACAGGGTTCCTCTGTCCCTGCCACTTGATTCTGGCAGCCTTTGCATGTGCAGACCACTGCCGCCCTGTGTGCCTGCGTTACATGCTTAAACGCGAGGAGAATGAGCATGCTGCCTCCCTGCCCCATGGATTCTGCGTGGGAGAATTCTCCAGTACCTGGGTGACAGAGCCATGAGCTAACACAACATTCCTCTCAAGAGCACGGCAGCTCCCAACCAACAAATGTGTCAGTATTGGCACCTGTCCGCTGGACACTTAGTGCGTGGTGGGCCAGAGTCCTCTCCTCCAGTTACCGGGGTGGCATGTCCGGGTTAAAAAAGGTTATTTTATATTTATTCCTTCTTTCCGTTAATGCTTCTCTTTCATAGCAGCGTGTGAGAGAAGGCAGATGACGTCATTGTCACACAGCACTGGCTCGGTTTCCACGTTTGCTGTGGCAGAACTATATATGGCGTTAGAGGACAGTATCGCTGGGAGGAGAAAACCTTAACATGTTGCCAGTGAGGATGCAACAGGAGCCAGAAGGGTTTTTTCTTGCCTTCCCGCTCCTTCCATCAGGCAGGGTTGCAGGGATGCTGTCTGGGATTTAAGGTCCCCTTATCTCTGAAATCTTTATGGCATTTCTGTGGTTTCTCCTCTGCTTATTTTGCCTACAGAGAGGTAAGAAGAGCTCAGTCCCGCGCAGAGAGCCTGGCGCGCAGGCTGCGGGGCTGAACAGAAGGGCTTACCACCTGCTGGCCAAGGAAGTAGTGCAGCAGGCCATAAATCCTCTGGGCTGGGGAATTAAGCAGATGCAGTAATTTTACTTAAATATGTTATTATGGTTCTTTGTTTTTACTGAACACAAGAGGATAAATTCCTTTCTACTATAAATTCACAAGAAGAAGAGCACTTCCACCGAGGATGAACTTGGCCCCTTATTTTCTTGCAGAACAATTGTAATTTGCAGTTTTGTCCCTTTATTTGAAGTGTATGCTGGCATATCATGTTGTTCATTCGGGGGGAAAAATGGAAAAATACAGGAAAAAACCTCTGCAAGTAAGTTGTAGCTCTGAAAGAAATCTTCTCGAGTGGAATAATCCGAATTCAGCTGCTGCCTTTCGCTGCTGTAGGGTTTGGTGTCACTGGTTCTAAACTCTTTTTTTATCTGGCTGCCTTGCAGCAGGAAAGAAGATCAATCATGGTAACAGCATCCTCCCGTCCCTGTCTCATTCTACCGAAATTGTGCTTAACGGTTCAAAAACGAGCTGCAACATTTTTAAGTGATTTATTTCATCTTCTCCACTGTCATAGCAGAACTTTTTCAATTCAGAAATCTGGTTGCAACCCCATACTGAACTCTTGCTCCTTCGCTGCAGAAATTTGTTAGCTAGAGCTAGATTAGATTTTTAGCAGCTAATCTAACTGCTGTAGGGGTTTGCAAAGTGGGGACAGAGCTGTGCTATTGGATTTGTCCAATTCATTTGACTCCAGGACTATAATTGCACTTATGTCTTACAAGGCTTTTATAGCCTAGGGCTGGCGAGCAGCAGAAAAACAAATTGGCAGTGATACAGTAAGAGTGAAAGGGAATGAAAGGCGCACATTATCGGTCTCCAGGCAGCCCTGCTCTGGCAGGAAGTTTCTTGGTTAATTTACAAATAAAACTTAGATTTTAGGATGGGTCCACTGTCAGCCAGACAATGGGGATGTCAGGCCCGACTGTTCTTAGCAAAAGGAGCAGCCCTGCCTCCCCAAAAGCAGGAATTCTGCAGCCGAACAGACGACTCCTCTCTGGAGCCAGCTGGCTGTGTAATGCAATTAGCAGGGAAAGGAGGTCAGGCCACGAGGTGTGGACCGTGACCAGTGTCAGCGCGGCAGCGTGGTGCCTGGCAGTAGCACACGGCCCCCAAAACTGTT
>NW_010413497.1:0-288 GCF_000710305.1 Buceros rhinoceros silvestris
ATCTTCATCCGCAAAGCCAAGCCATGATGATCACTATGCTACAGGAAAATCTTTTAGAATAAAGAGTAGGCAGCCCAGTATGATAGAAAAGTCCCCACTACATGAAATGTGTTGTTTCCCACAAATGAGGTGCCAGAACTCCTGACACCTGTGGTGGTATGATTCCGCCCCACACCCAAGGGCCACTCAATACAGAGTGTAATTCCCCTCTCTGTGTCACCCAATAGACCAAAAGTCTAATGTGGATTATGAAAGGCAGTGTACTAGAACGTTAAGCCCCACCCACCC
>NW_010413497.1:504-1227 GCF_000710305.1 Buceros rhinoceros silvestris
GGGACACCCGCCCGTGGCACACCTGGTGCCTACTCCCCCCTCATCTTGGATTATCAGTCAATCTTATGATCTGGTACACTTGTACCAGATCTCATACAATTGTGACCAAGAGGGGGAATGCCAGAACCTCAAGATTCAGCAAGTTCTGGACCCACACAAACCAAAACACTGGATCACTTCAGTTAAGTTGTAATAATAAGTACCTGACAAAACAGGCGCCTGACAAAAGTTGATTGTCTCAGATCCTATAAACAGCAATCCAAAATGAGACCTGTTTGAGCTCTCCTGGATCACAATGGGCTGCATCCAGCATCTCCCCTAAGCTGGGATGCCTCTCAGGATCTTCTGCCAGCAAGGCCAACCCAAGGCCTGGGCAAGGACCACCATCCTGAGACTCAGTTATCACCTGTTGAGTAATGCTGATGCATTGGATTTACTCTAGACTCAAAGAGGTAAATTGACTACAGGCTAGCCTCTTCATGCCACTTCTCTACCTACTCAAGTGTTTTGCTTCGTGCATTTGAGAGCAGGCTCTGGATCCAAGTATTTGTTTGAATGTGCGTCCCTTATGTTTGCACATATATACGTATTTAGATTTAAGGTGCTTTGTGGTAAGTTAGTGTGCATCTTGTCATTCTCAAATCCATAATCAAGTCATTGTTTTACATTGCTAAATCACTTCCTAGTTCTTTAATTGGTTAATCATTAAGTGTTGCTAAAATC
>NW_010413498.1:0-19998 GCF_000710305.1 Buceros rhinoceros silvestris
ATTAAAAATAACAATTTAAAATGTTAAGCATTAAGTTGGACCTTAGCCTTAAAATTCTAGGTGTGGTGGAGTTAGAGGAAACAATTTCTCCATTTTCCTTTCATTATTTTACAAGCTAGTAATCAAAGATGAAAAATAGTAATAAGGAAAAAGCATCTATATTTAACAAAGAGGGCTTGGAAGCAAAAGAACGGAAATAGAAGAAAAGAGGAGAGAAGCCGCAGTAAGAGCCAGCAGATGTTTCCACTGTAGATACATGCAGATATCCGATTGTGTATCTGTCTGTCTTTAGCCTGATGCACAGAGATTTTCTCTCGTCCTTACATATACATTTTCTTTTCATTCTGTCTTCCTGAATTAATTTATAGAGCTGACATCTTTCACTTTATATTTAGATATGGGACTGATGTTTTCAGATCTCTCCTTGGAAGGGTGATCTAAAAGCTGTGCAAGGGCACGGGAAGTTGTCTCTCACGTGGTGGCCAGGCATAATTAAGAAAAAGGGAAAGGATTATTTATTGACTGAAATGGAAGCTGGTTGTATGTGCCTCTTCACGATTCAAGTTATTAATCCCAGTCAAGGATAAGAAATCTCTAAGGCAGTGTGACAACACATACTGACTTCCACACAGATTTACAGGTATGTACCACAGATATGGTACGTATATAATTCAACAAAGGAGAGATATGAGGATATATGCTGATACTTAGGTACATGAACTGAAGATAAAAAAACAGGGAAAAAAAAGAAGTATGAGATGAATACAGGGAAAAGGACAGGCAAAAATAGAGATTAAAGATATCAGCTGGAGCAGTCTGGCAGAGAAATGATAATTCCCATCAACGTCTGTTGAGTGAAGCACTTGGACTTGATGATCTTAAAGGTCTCTTCCAACCAAAATGATTCTGTGATTCTGTGAAAGTTCAGTCAATGTCTTGTTCTTACTGCAGTAAAAGGGAATTGGGGTAGAGGGATGCTCAAATCGGTGAGCAAAACTTGCCTGGGGGGAAATGACAGCTGCCTGGCATTCCAGCAGTAACAAGTTTAGAAGACTGGAGACTGATCTTTTTGAACGTTGTTGAAATCTTAGTACTGAGCTGGACATGCAAGTTAGAATGGTCCTAAAATGATGCTAGACAAAACCAAATTGTGCTTGGACCCTATTGCTTTTTTAGAGAGGTCTTGTGAGAAAGCAGTGCTGCATCATCAACCTGAAGACACCTTTTCTGGTTACAAGCTGCACAGTTGGTGCTCAACAGCATAGGGATGTGAGGAGATCAGCCGTGGTGGAGACAAAGTTTATTAGTTTTAGAAGATCATTTGATATTTTATTGAGGCTAGGCCATGATTATTTTTTTTTTATTTTAATGGGTAGTCTTAACTAGAAATGAGGCCTTTGAAATATATTAGGGTGTCATTACTTTCACATCTACTTCCTGCACAGTTTGGTCCGCTGGCACCTCTTGCTTTGAATGAGCTCATCCTCATGTGGTCTAAATGTTCTTTCCGATAATGGGTACATGTGTGCAATGTGGCAGCTCTTGGCTTTCAGATGCTGGTCAGCTGCTGCTTTTTCGGTTTGTGGTTCCACAAGGTGGAAATTCTGGTTTAGAAAAACCTACAACGTGGGGAAGAGTCTCACCATCTCAGGCAAAGGTCATGAGAAGCAGAGCCAGGAGAAGGAGTCCATCTATCACTAAAATCTGTCTATTTTAAAATCCTCTGGAATAAGGAGGGCAGCAGGGGGAAAAATCACGTGTGAGGTGAGGAATGGAGGGCCTTCAGGTGTTCCATGAGACAGTCGTTTGATGAGTGGATGGTAATCACCTTGCAAAGAAAGCATGAGGAAAGGCACATGTGGGAGTCAAGCTTGTCTAAGGGCTATTACTGAGCATCTTATTATGTAGTGCCAAAAAAACTATCAACAGAGACAAATTGTATCTAAACAAAATGTATTAATAAATCAAGTCTATTAGAAAAGAAGAAAATATTTTTGTCCTTCTAAAGCCAGAGTTCAAAGTCTGTGGGCTATTTATTTCTTTCTACTGTGAAACAGAATTAAAATTGCTAACAATTTGGGGGGATTGTATTTGATAATAAATGCAAAAGGATATCCTTTCTCCCCACCCCAGATTACGGTTATTTTTTTTCACAGAGGGTTAAACCACTATTGCTGAAATCATGTAGTTTTAATCTCCATAGGAAATGCTGAGATTTCCAGAAGCTGCTGGTTGTTGCTAAGCACCATGTTAACTTTCTGCATGATGCTGGAAGGAGTGAAGGGCAGAGGAAAAGACCCATCTCTCTGAACAGTTGCTGGACTTCAGTCAGTAAAGACAGCCAGAGAAAAGTGTGAGAATTTTCTGAAGGCTGATATTTTTTTGCTTCCTCTTCTCATTCTGGTGAAATCAGACCAGAAGATTTCTGTATTTGAATTAACAAGAAAGCCTTCAGCTTGATGTTCCACTGCATGTCACAGCAGGTGGATGCCTACCGACTCCTCCTTAAACCACAAGGTACAAGCGGCTTTACATCTTCTCTACTCTCTGCCGTTATCTTCAAAATGTCTAAGTGATTCGGTGCAGAACTGAGGTTATTAATGCAGCTGATGCGAAGTCCTTGCAGAAATGTCCTGGATGTGATAGACCCAGTGATGCAGTCATGAAAAGAGGCAGAGCTGAAGTGGAGAGATGAAAGAAGAGAAATCAGGGTTCTACGAGAAATGGAAGAAACATAGAGTAGTAATAGTTCTGCTTGCATATTTTTTTTTTACTTTTCCTCTGTGATCTGAGTGTCTGTGCACCAGAATAGAAATGCAAGGTGCACCTGTTTACAAAAATCAGGAATCTCCATCTGCACTGCAGTTTCTTTAGCTTTCATTATCTTTAGAATAGACCTTCATCTTAAAAAAGGAAAAAGAGAGGAGTAAATCAAGATTAGACGCACAGAGCTTTTCATTAGTATCAAGTTACCCAGCTTAGTGTTTTACATCACAATGCCGGTTTTTACAAGGTGTTTCTTTAATTTGCATATCCCTGAAGATATTTCATATAGCACAACCAGTACTCTGATTTGCTTGATGATGCAGAAAGTCAAAATGCTGAAATGGTCAGAGAGATACTGTTGGTTTTGACCAATGCTGACACTCTTCTGTTTTCTTTCTTCTTTTTTTTTTCCTCCACTCACTTCTCTCCCTCCCTCCTGTGACTTGTCACAACTGGGGAAATACGTACATCGGAAAAAGTTAAAGTAAAATTTTAACAAAAACTAAGCATCTTGAAACTTGAGGGATTTTTTTATCCACGTGTAGTTTCACCTTCACCTCTTTCTGTGTCCTTCGGATGCTTAGAAATAAAGGGTGAGCGGAATTTCTTTTATGGGATGAACTTCTTTTAGCATTCACTTCTGATCACTTCTATTGATCTGTTTCCCTGAATCTTAAAAGACACACTAAACAAAACCACCACATGCTGTTTTCTCTAGTCTTTCTTTTTATGAGCCGCCTGTTATTTTTATACAGCCGTTATGCTGGTAACATATGTTTTTGCAACAAATAATTCAAAGATAGTGGGAAAAGATTCTTTTTTTTTTTAGGAAAACAGTATGTTCGTCTATAACACTTCTCTATTACCTCTTGTTACCAAATACCGTTTATAATGGGAACTCCTCTGTAATTTGGTGCTAATGGTCCCAAATGGTATTTAATAAATATTCCCTAGGTACAAACATCATGCTTTCAAAGGGCAACATGAAATATTCACCTATTTCTTTAAACGAAGGGTTTTGTCAAAGAACAGATCTTTCACTTTGCAGTTCCAGGCTTCTTTTCCTTCACCGCTGGTCCAGCATGAGATAAGGACTGCAAACACTGAAAAATGCAACTTGTTGTCTTCAGTAATGATTGCAGACTCTGAGTTGTGACTGATTCAGGTTTGATAGCAAGGCAAAAAATCAAAAGTAACTGCACATACCTGGAAAATGTTATATTTATTTTTTTGAGCCATAGTGGATGGAAATCAGTAAGATGGATGCTTTGGTGTAATAGGGTTTTGTGTTTTTTTTTTCAAGTTAGCCATTGAAATATTTGTTGACTGAAGATTGGAGTTAAGGTTATTAAGAATTTTAAAATGTCTATGGTTTAATGTCTGTGGTGACTCTCACACTAACAGTAAAATACTCACTTCTCGTTTCATAATGGCCTTGTTTTAGACTACTGAAAAGCAGAAAGCATTTTTCTCTTATAAATGAATTTGGTACTTAGCAAAACATTTGAAAAAGAGTGAAATTAATTGCCAGCCCAGTTGGTCCTGTGATTAAATCTTTGTATGCATGTGTCTCTTCATATTTTTCTTCAGGATCCAAGACAAAAAAGCATGCCACAGCTGTTGGTAAATCCCAGTAACTAATTATATTTATTCCCAGGTTCTGTTATTTTTCAAAACTTCAGAAATAATGTCGATTAGGTAAGTGCTCAGTTATGATGCAATCTGAACCGAGATCATACAAATCCTAGGACAGTTATGGTTGTGAGGTTGTGAGGAGGATCTCAGGCTACTAATTTAAGGATGTAGCTAGGAGGCAGAAATTCAAAATGCTTGACATACCTTGGCACTGTATGCAACCCAAAACTGGCACTATCATCTGCCCTCAGAATGCAGAAGGTCAAATACATCTTACTTCCTTCAGAGAAGCTATGCTTTAATTTCTGTTAAGTTCTTCTAGCAAGTTAGAAAAGCTTTAAGTAGTAACATCTCATTGTCATACCACCTAATCCCTCAATTTTCTTACAGGCACTGTTTGTTAAACTATATGGACCTAAATATGACTTTTAATTATCAGCATTAGCCAAAGCGTTAGTGCAGAAAATAAAGGTCCTGCAACCGTAGGAAAATTGTATGTTGCCCAAAAGTATCAATTAGGATTATTCCTCTGGCAACAAGCAAATGAAGTTTCCAGGGTCCTTAGTGAAACTGGTATTTAGTTTGGGAATCTGCGTGGCCTGGCTGCTCCATTGAGTGAAGAGCAGCCTAAGCAGCACTGTCATCATATCACAGCGTTTCTTAAACCTGCCTCAGCCTAGGGAGCAGAACGCTTATTAATTTATTATTATTTACTGCGAATATTTTATTATTTATTGTGCGACAACACTGTATGTGGCGATGTGGCACTTGGCAAAGCATGGATAAAAGTGACTTCTTTGTTCTAGGGAATGATACGTAATTAATGTGAGGGGTCTGCTTTGTATGCTCAAAACCAGATACGGAATGATGGCTGCAAACCCTGGGCACCTGGGAAGAACATACCCTAAGCAGAAACGGAGTTGCCTTTTGTGGTCTTCTTGTTACTGACACGCAACTTAAGGATTTTCCACTGAATGATAATTATCGCGTAGAGACACGCCACCCATTGATGATTCTGAGATGCCATGGAAACACAGAAGCACCCATATTAGTTGTCGCAGTTTCTGTGTGAGCCAGAGATTGGTATGTCACTGGGAATCCTTCACAGCTTGTACTTCAATAGAAACACTGAAACTGAAAATAGGGAGAAAAAACATGAAAGGAAAATAAGAACTAGTCTGCTAGTGGAAAAGGCAGAAGCATCAGTTTAGAGGACAGACTAATTCTGCTGTTCGTTCATGCAACATGTTGGCATCGGCCTGGGTCACATCTTAATTTTTTTCCTAAGTGAACAATCTCAGAATAGTTGTGTGTGCTTAATCATAAATCAGGAAAGGAAAACCCAGGTATTTGGTTTGTGTTGCAGCGTAGTTTTCTAATTTAACACCTTGCCCCGGGATTTGCAGAATACAGAAAGCTCAATAAAACTATTGAGGAGAGGTGTATGAATGATAAAACTGTTCAGTTTTATTTTGTTTTCTGGAATTTTATTTAGACCCAGCTCTCTCAAGTGAGTTTAAAGGGAAATTTATAGAATCATAGAATGCTTTGGGTTGGAAGGGAGCTTCAAAAGTCATCTACTCCAACCCCCTGCAGTGAGCAGGGACATCTTCAACTACATTAGGTTGCTCAGAGCCCTGTCCGACCTGACATGTTTCTGGGGATGGGGCATCTACCACCTCTCTGGGCAACCTGTGCCAGTGTTTCAACATCCTCGTTGTAAAAAATTCCTTCCTTGTATCTAGTCTAAATCTCCCCTCTTTTAGTTTAAAACCATCACCCCTTGTCCTGTCACAGCAGGGCTTGCTGAAAAGTCTGTCCCCATCTTTCTTCTAAGTCTCATTTAAGTACTGAAAGGCCACAATAAGGCCTCCCTGGAGCCTTCTCTTCTCCAGGTTCAACAACCCCAACTCTCTCAGCCTGTCCTCATAGCAGAGGTGTTCCATCCCTCTCAGCATTTTTGTGGCCCTTCTCTGGACCTGCTTTAGCAGGTCCATGTCTTTCTTGTGCTGAGGACTCCAGAGCTGGACACAGGGCTCCAGGTGAGGTGTCACCAGAGGGGAGTAGAGCAGCAGGATCACCTCCCTTGATCTGCTGACCGTGCTTCTCTTGATGCAGCTCAGGATACGGCTGGATTTCTTGTCTGCGAGCTCACATTGCTGGCTCATGTCCACAAAAACTATTTGTACTGCTGGACCAATCTGCATTGACAAGACTAGAAAAGCAAATTCTTGTGCTTACCAGTGCAGGTGTGGGACTGACAAGCACTAGTCTCGCCCATGTAGGTGTTTCCCTGGAAATGCAGAGCAAGAATGACAGAAAGAGATCGTGGGGATGCTGATGTCTGTTTCTTAAGTGACTACTCGGTATTGAATATGGGTATCAAGGTTTGGGGAGGAGGGGCTGGGAAGTGGCCGCAGGGGTGGCTTCCGTAAGAAGAAGCCAGGGGCTGCCCTGTGCCAGACCCAGCCAGTTCCAACCAGTGCCTGTGGACCCAGTGCAGGGCACGGATTAGCCCCTCAGCCAAGATGTCAGCGGCTCTGGGAAAGCTTATTTACGGAAGGGTAAAGCACTGCCCCACACTGAGTGAGGGGGAGAAAAGTGAAAAACAGCAGGGGGAAGACTAAGGTCAGAGAATAAGGAAGGGAGGAGGTGCTCCAGGCACCAGGGCAGAGATTCATCTGCAACTCCTGGGGAGGACCGTGTTGCAACAGATATCCACATTGCAGTCCATGGAGAACTCGGTGCCAGAGCACACGGATGTTGCCTCAAGGGACTGTGGTCCAAGGAGAGACCACAAAGGAGCAGATATGTCCTGAAGGACTGCAGCCCCTGGGAGGATCCACGCTACAGCAGGGGAAAAGATGCTCTGAAGGAACATCAAAGAGAAGCTCTTAAAGGACTGACCACACCCCATTCCAGATCCCCCTGAGCTGCTCAAGGCTGGGGTGGTGGGAGTGGCATTCACTTGGACAAACTGGCCAGTCAAGGGCTTGGATGTACTCTTTTCTGGGTGAAAACCTGGCTGGATGGCTGACCCCAAAGAGTGGTGGTGAATGGAGTTAATTCCTGTTGGTGGCTGGCCACAAGTGGTGTTCCCCAGGGATCAGTATTGGGGCCTGTTCTCTGCAGCATCTCTTTCAGTGACTCTGGATGAGGGGATTGGGTGCACCCTTACTCAGTAAGTTTGCAGACAACACCAAGTTGGTCAGGAGTGTTGATCTGCGTGAGGGTAGGGAGGCTCTGCAGAAGCATCAGGACAGGCCAGATCAGTGGGTGGAGGCCAATGGTATGAGGCCCAAGAAGGCCAAGTCCTGCACTTAGGCCACAACAACCCCCTGCAACACTACAGGCTTGGGGAAGAGAGGCTGGAAAGCTGCCCAGCAGAAAAGGACTGGGAGGTGTTAGTCAATAGGCGGCTTGACTATGAGCCAGCAGTGTGCCCAGGTGGCCAAGAAGGCCAGTGACATCCTGGCTGGTATCAGCAATAGTGTGGCCAGCAGGAGCAGGGCAGTGATTGTCCCCCTGTACTCAGCACTGGTGAGGCCACACCTTGAGTGCTGTGTCCAGTTTTGGGCCAGTCACTACGAGAAGGACATTGAGGTGCTGCAGCATGTCCACAGAAGGGCAATGAAACTAGTGAAGGGTCTGGAGAGCAAGTCTTCTGAGGAACGGCTGAGGAAACTGGGGTTGTTTAGCCTGGAGAAAAAGGAGGCTGAGGGGAGACATAATCGCTCTATAACTGCCTGAAAAGTGGTCATAGCAAGGTAGGCGTTGGTCTTTTTTCTATGTAAAAAGTGACAGGACAATAGGAAAAAGCCTCAGGTTGCACCAGGGGTGGTTTAATTTGGACATTAGGAAAAATTTCTTCATTGAAATTTTTGTGAAGCCCTGGACACAGGCTGCCTGGGGAGTTGGTGGAGTCCCCGTCCCTGGAAGTGTTTAAAAGAAGTGTAAAAGTATTGTTGGGGGATATGGTTTAGTGGTGACTTGGCAGTGCGAGGTTAATGGTTGGACTCAATAATCTTAAATGTGTCTTCCAACCAAAACAGTTCTATAAGGAGAACTGAGAGTGAAGGAGTGAAGTGGAACCTGGGGATAAATGGGGCATGTGTGACAGTGTTATTTCAAGCTTTTTGTCTTTGTTTATCTCACCATCCAAATCTACTTTAATTGGCAATAAGTTAAATTAATTTTCCCCAAGCTGAATTTGTTTTGCCAATGACACTAACTAGTAAGTAATCGGTCTTTATGTTTACTCAAGAGTTTTTTCATGATATTTTCTCTCCCCTCCTGTTAAGGAGAGGAAGTAAGAGAGTGGCTAGGTGGGTGTCTGCCTGCTGGCCCACCACAGTGAGGTTAGACAGGGTTATTCCAAGTCAGCTTCCCAAAATGTCAGGAGGTAATGACTCAAGGTTGGTAATTTTTAGGGATAACTGATATTAGAACGGATGGGTGTGGACTACAGCTGATACTTGGCAAAAAAAAGAAAGGTTGTAAAATGAAACCTCTCTCTGAAGCAGTGAGTAATTCCAGAGGTACTTAGGCTGAACTTTCCCTAAAAAGACAGATGAAAATACATCGTGAAAGGGGCATTATTACTAGTTTAAAGCAACCGTAGTTGTGTGCACCTGAACTAAGACTAGGAGCATGAGAAATTGTCTTTGGGTAACATTAAGAGTGCCTTGACTTGACTTCTATTTTTGCATAGCAGGGAGAGATTCCATGCATGAGATTTTTGCATTGTTTGTACTCATGTCTGAAACTTAAGTTTTAACCAGTTCTAAGGGTGTCTCCTTGCTTTTAAGTACTCAGAAGTGAAGATGAGGTGTAAAAATTTATTACAGCCTGTCCATTCAAAAGGTTAGAAGAAGAGAGGAAAAGAAAATGGGTGTTTGTGCCATTTCACAACCGGTTGTACAGATGTCATCTGTTTTTTCTAGTGGAGTTTGAAAAAACAAGAAGTTGTTACATCGTTTGGGTTGTTTCACCATTCTGAGATACAGGCAGCATGAGGTTTGTGTACAGTGTCAGGTTGAGGTTTTAAGAAATGTCTTATGGGGCTGCTAGTAGTTGAAAGAAGAGCAAGCTGTCATTTGCAGGTTGTTGAAAGCTATCTACCATGACAGGTTGTTCTGGAGGTTGCGTTCCTTTTCCACCATTGCTAACATGATCCAAGTTTGAAACAAGTTTTGTTTTTTCAATAAAAGTACCACCAAATTTGCTCTCTTGGACCACCAAACTGGAGCCTTTTGTGATGACATCTCAGGATAAACTTCCTTAAACTTAAAAAAATACATTTGTTTTGTGAGGCAAATTAAAGATCAGAAGATATCAGATGCAAGAAATGTTACCTCAGGACCATTTTGTCATTCATTACTGATGTCAAACGTGACTTGAAATTAAAAACCTTTGTTTCTCACTATTTGCTCTCTATATTTCAGACATTGACTGACAATACCAGGCTCCTAAACTGCTGGATTTCTTTGAGAAATGGGAAAAGCCTTGTTTTAATCTTTGGGATTGTAGGTCTTAAAAAGGAAGCATAACTCGGCACAGTAAAAATGTAGAAGAACCATGTCTTATTTGTTTTTATTTATTTGTTCACCTTTAGACTGTCCAGCAGGCCAGTAGTGGTGTTTGGTCACTTCTCAAATTTGTGAGGTTCCTGGCTTACTTGTGTGTAAGTTAGGGATTAGGGTTATACATCAAGGGAGATGTTACGGTCAGTGGAAACACCCATGGAAATCTGGCTTTTGTTGGGTTTCTTTCCTGCCTTCAGAGGAGTTGGGAAGGGCTCAGCAAACTGGTTAGAGAGGATCAGGTTTATGTATTCATGTGTTACTGCTGGAGGCCAACATAAAGGTTATTTATGGAAGCCTGGCAGTACTTTCTCTCCTTGTAACCAAAGAAATTGTTGCCCCACCCCATTACTGGAATAAAATGTGAATCTTTGCTGCAGATACATTTTCAGATAAGATCTGTGATGTTTCTTTGTATATTCTAGCATGATGCTTAGCACCTGTAAGCCATTTGTCTTGCTGATTATGCTTGCAAGTAGACTGGAATAGTCCAATTCCTTGTAGTAAGTAATGAGGTCCATTGCTCAAGAGCAACATAAGACGTATGCAGTAAGTTATTATCGAACTTGAAAATTCAGTAAGGGAAAGCTCATCTATATATGAAGCAAGATTAATTTCATTAATCACATTCTTCTGTTAGCATAGTTCTGGCTTGTTCATTTGGGTTGTTTTTTTATATTGTGTTGCATATCAGGTTTCAGTATTGAACACTTTCATTGTTAATACTACTAGTATTTCAAGAGTAGAGTAGGGCTTTAAGTGCCTACTTGAGTCAGAACAGTGAAGCAGTGAGAGATTCCTTTTCGAGGCAGCAGAACTAAAGGTGGGGTAGGACACACCTAAAATTAAACTGTTTTCACTTATTTTTATAATCTTTGCTTGAAGAATGTTGAGTCCCTTAGGACTATAGATGGAGAGAAAAGTTACATGTGGAAAAGATACTTGGGTCTAAAGAACACACCAAAGGGTCCATTTTTGTGTGTACTTAGAAAACAGCTGTGCATTTCAAATGATTCTCAGCACGGTGCTCTCATGGTGTCTACATTCAGCTCAGAGAAAGAAAATGAAGATTCAAACCCTCAAAGATTTGCTCTCTTGGAATCCTATTTACAGCCATTTAAGATCAAATCTTAAGTCTAATATTAAAGTAAATGTTGTTAACCCTGGAAAGTAAACAGCATGAGAATGATTAAGCTTTTTCCCCCCAGGAGAGTGGATAGGAAGAGAGAGAAAAACTTTTAATAAAATAACTAAGATAATTAATTGTTTCCTTTTTACGTGCCCTAGTATTTTATCCTGGATACTGAGCATTACACCTCCTCCAGCAGAACAGTTTTCAGAATTCAGATTTTATACTGTTGGCAAATGCTGCAATGATATATTTGGGGAGGTGAACTGAGAAAGAGTATTGACAGGAAACTGTTCCCATACAGGGAGATAATGCACCACACTGAAACACATGCACGTGGTTGCTGAAATTGTTTCAGGTAGCTATCTGAAGCAGCACTGTGTTTCATGCTTAGAGCCCAAATGTCACAAGGTACATCATTTTGAATCGGTGCTCTCTTGTTCAAATCTGTTTTGGAGCATAAGAGACTGGGATTTACAGAGGAAGAGCCCCTAAGCCCATCCCAAATTTCATCCCAACCTGTAATCTCTAAAGCAGTAAAAGCTGTAGGTCTGTTGTCTGCATGTTCTGTCTCAAAAAATTTATAGAAATTGATGGTGGAAAACCTAGACTTCTTCCCTGCGAACCAACATTGTAGTAAGTACAATAGGGCGAGTACGTTTCTGTCCTTTATCAGCTCTAAAATAGAAGAGTGAGAATATATTCAGGGAAAATGAAAAGCAATTCCTTGAGAGAGAAGAACCATTCTTACACTGCATGTTTCATCTTTGCAACTTGTTGCCAGTAGATATGAGGTAAGACAGGAGTCATAGCTGCAAGATTTCAGAAAGCGCATTTAAGTTCCTATTTGATGTTTAACAAAATCAGTTTATTCAGAGTTTATTTGACTTTTTTTCATTCCTTTTCCATCATCTCAATAGTTGGCTTCTATCTTCTTTGGTCAGCGTTAAAACAGCTAATGTGTTTAAAATGAATCGACAAACTGAGAATCAGAAACTCTTTTTAGGGCTTGACTAACGTAGTTGTTTAAAGGTCCCATGGCCTTTATAAAGTGTCTAAATTAAATCAATATTATTTATTTTGACATAATTGTTCTATAATTTCATTCTATTAATTAATGCTTAACATTTTTGACAGTGAAGAGGTATTTTTTGTTCTTCTATTTCATGTTATATTCTTTTCACCTCTTATTTTACTTTTTGGTATTTACAACATCTTTGTACTTTGACTCCTTTTTTATTTGCTTTCTGTTGTATTTTATGGCACTTCCAGGTAATATTCAAGATCAAAATTGCCAGTAGTTAATACTTATGTTAAATTTAACACATATCATTCTCCAGAGATGCAAAAGTTAAAGTGTTTCACTATTGAAGCCCTCAGATAAAAGCTGAAGTGACATACCTATCTCATGCATCACCTTAATCTGTTTCGCATGCCATGTCACCCTGCCTGAAGTTGTGCAAGATTAGACTCAAACCATGAAAAACAAGCAGGACAGGTATGTGGCTGCCACTTTGAACTGTATCACGTTGACTCTTCTGTCAGATACGCTGAAACTGAAAGATAACCAGTGGGTGTGTATTCACACGGAAGGTCTCGATTGCCTCCCAGCCGTACTCAAAGAGTTGTGACAGCATTTGCTGTAACGTAGCTTTGACCAGCCTCTACAGCCTACCCACTCTGTTATCAATATAATTATTGAAAACGAGTAATTCCTTAGATCTTGGATTTATTTCAGGTTTGTGTCTTCTCTATCCCATCCTGAACAGCCTCCTCTTCCTAATCAGCTCTCACCACAATTGATGACATCCTGGCTGGAATTGCCACTGCGGGAGAACTCTCTCAAGCAATGACAGCTCTACCTGAACAAATTGCTTGGTCTTTCAGTAACATGTAGCTTTATTTTGAGCTTTCATGCATGTTCTCACACATAGAGGCAGTATTTTGATTATGAATTTTCAAGTTACCAAGGGAAATTTTTGAAAAGAGAAAGAAGGTTTCTTTGGATTTCGATTCCGTAAGACTTTATGCTTCTTCTTGTAGGAGCATGGATTTACAGTCTCCAATTTTTAATTCTCACTGTCTGGTCTAAACTTGCTGGAAGAGTAGAATTTTTTTTTTTTTTTTTAATAGAGACTTTGGAAGTTTAGGGAAACTGAAATAAGGAAACCTTGATATGACCAAACCTATGCAAATGCACATGTATTCTCTCTTCTAATGAGATAACGGCATTTCATATCACAGTAAAGTCTCTGAAGGTCTCCAGGTGGTTTGCAAACATGGGTGAATTTTGAGCATAACAATATACAGAAGGGTAGTGACATTATTATCCTTGTTCCAGAAACGGAAATGGCGCAGGAATGTTTAGCAAGCTAGTGTTCATAGAAGAAGTGCATCTCAGTTGGAGGATTAGAATTTCTCTGTGGTGTTGTACCTTGTTTCCTTCTAGAATATTGTGCTAAAGAGGGAGAGGAATAAGATTTGGAAAATGCTTCTTCTGCCTACTTCATATGCCTTTGCTGACCCTATGAAAACAAGAGCATTGCTGAACTGTTTGACTTTTGCCTGTGCTTGGGTTTTATTATCATCATAAACATAGCTCGTATTTACCAAGCTTAGGTGAAGCCTTCCTTCTTCTAAAGTGATGGAGTAGGAGATGCCACGTTCCTGCAAGCTAAAGCCAATCAAATCCCAGGGTTTTTTTCAGTCTGGCTTTTTCTCCAATTTTTAATCCTCTGAACTAAAGGATGTGCTTAACTGTCTAAACAAAACCATTCATTTAAATCTTTTGTTAGAGCTCCACATGTCATATTCTGGCTTTTGACAAGGAGCAGTTCAAGGTTTTAACCTTGTTTGGATTTTAACAAGTACATAGAAGCCCGCCGTGCCCCAGGCACACTGTTTTTTCTTTCTCTTCAGTGTAACTGTCCATTTCAGAGGAATTTGGGAAGGAAAAAGCTGAGATTTTTTGGTATTCCAAGAAAAGGATTCCTGGTTTGCATTATTTCTGAGCCTGTGGTTTTGCAGGATTATTATCATTGAAAGCAGGGGCAAAGGTGCTATTTGTCTTCTCCTACTCAAAGCATCAGGAGAGCAGATATTAGTAGGAATGTGCTAATAATCCACAGTAGAAATGGCAGTGCATCCACCAGGAAAGATGCCTGGCTCACCATGTTTTCGACTGCTTTAGGGCACAACTACAGCGTGCAGTGAAGAGAGCCATGCCAGCTCCAAACAAGCCAAATCTGGAACTGGAAGCTGTTCAGCTGTGTTGCACAGGGGGACGGTAAAGTTTCCAGGCCTGCATATTCCTGAAACATGCTACATCCTAAGGATTTGTCAATGATCAAAGATGATCAAAGGAATTGAGAGGGGAAAAAAAAAATCCCAGGAAAGTGCTGCGGAAAATTCGTCAAAACACGTGTGTGTGCATACAAGTACACCCACGCATTCACAAACAGACAGATATCGCAAACCAACTCTACGCGTAGTACTCTCTATCCATTTTCTGCCAGGAACTCTTTAAATGTCGTGAACTTGTAATGATTTTTATTTAGTTTGAGGCTAAAAAGTTAACTGGAAAGCTATCATCAGAGGTCTAGTAATAAATACAATCTCCAATGCAATCTCCAAATATACTTCTTAATTAATATACTTCTTAATTTCTGTTGATACCTTTAAGCTAAAATTAAACAAAAGTGAATCTCTTTAAGTTTAGTTTCTTCCCAAACTGGCAACATTCACAAATGCAGGAACAGAACTGAATGTGTTTATGGCAGTTGTGATAATTACGGAACATAAGATTAACCTAGCTGGGAAAGATAAATATCTTGGTATTTGCTGCAGTGATAAACTGACTTTGGAATTCAGCCTGACAGAGTGGCAGATGAAATTTGATATTTCTAGCTATACATAGCTCAAAACAGGCCACTGTAATATTTTTTTTTTAATCTAAATGTCCCAGGAACCTCATATTGTCTTTGTAGAACGGATAGTTATTCTTTTATAATATTTTATGGGAAAAGTCTATAGCTTGAATGCTGAAAACAGGAGATGGGCTTGAGCTTTAGAGTGTTGTTTCTGCCTTAATTGTGAATTAGGTCTTTATCAAAGGCCATGTATTTCAGTTCTGTCTGTCTATATAATTGAGTTTCATTGGTGTTGTGTAACATGCCCTGTTAGTAAAAAATAAGTAAAATTCTTCTAGGGGTAAGATCAGATCTGTCTAAGATGTGGTTGGCTGCCACAGAACTAGACTAAATGTATATAATCTGTGAAGAAAAATACTGTTATCTTTTCCTTAAATTGTAGAGGCAAGAATGATGATGTGATAGTGGAGAAGTCAGAACACTTACTAGATATTTGCTGATACAGTTCTCTGTGTCGCCGAAGTACTGTTAGCAAATACCTGCTGTCACCAGAAACTCAGCGGTGTCCTCTGTACATGGAGAGAAGTTTCACAGTGACGTTTATTCATTTTCTTAACTAAGTAGAAACTCTTCAGCGTGTTCTCTCCTCTTCAAGGGAAATCTTCAGCTTCAGTCTTGGCTTCAAGTCTTCAGCATACAGCCACCACCACTTGCAGAGTCTCTGTTGCTGAATTTGTTCTCTGTAACGCACTCTTTATTTCATTATGAGTTAAGAGGCACAGAGATCTGCAGTATAAGTACGAGGAGAGGGTTCGTGTCAGCACTGTCTTCTATTCCTGAGCTGTCAGACTCTGTGTGAGTCAGAGAGTTTAAGACAAGGGTGGACCGTTAGATGGTTCAACCTGACCTCCTGTAAACAACAGACCATTATGTTTCACACAGGTACCCTTTTGTTGATCCTGGTACCTTCTGTTTGGCTAAAATGTAGCTCTTGGAAAGACACTCAGAAAGACAACAACAAATGCAGAACGCGTTACCACTCTTGTCAGTGTGGATGCACCCGTTAATGACCTTTCTAAAGGAATGCACCTTCTGCTGCTGAAAGCTTGCCTCAGTCCTCCAGCTCAGGCAGCTGGCATGCTACGCTACCTGTCACTACAAACCTTCCCTGTCTTATTTTTTAGCTTGACTTTACTTGGCTTCATCTATTGACTTTGTTAATTGATGTGTTAGATGAAGGCTGTGATTTCTCCACGTCCCCTGCCAACATTTCTCTGTGATCTCTCCATGAGTACATTTCCCTAGAGTTTGTCTTCGCTTTACAAATATGTATTTCCCTGGTTTCTATCTCTTTAGAGCGGATTACTTCTCCTCCCCTTGCATTCACTATGTGTCAGCTACACAGTGAGCAGTGCCTGAAACCTCCTCTTCAGCTGTGCATAAATACACTATTCTACCACTCCTGAACTTGGTCCTGCGGTGGCATACCAATACTTCTAATTATAATAATACTAAAGACCTGGTATTTCAGACATGCTTTTTAAACTGGTACTTGAAAATAATTTTTCATCAAGAAATTTTGACCTGTTGATTGAAGTGATTAGAAATGACTCTTTTCAATTACTGTATTTTTATTTGAGGAGAGAAGGGAATGGAAGGATTTATGATGATTGAAAATCTGAATTATCCTATTTCTTTATGAAGATTACAATTCCTAAAAAGAGAAACAAATGTCATTTTTCAGAAAGTGGTGCTTGTATTGGTCTTGGATTTGCAGCTCTATTGTCTTCCAAGCCTCTTCCAATATCTGTCTGCACCTCAGCGTAAGGCTTCATCCACCTTTAGAGGTACAACCAACATGTACTACATGGAATGTAGTACTACACATTTGCCACAACTCATTGCAGAAGAATGACTTTTTTAAATAGTTTCCTTCAACTTCAGAAAATGAGCCCTGCTGAAGCACTGTGGGTATTTACTCACTGCTGCCGGCCACTGCTCTCTCTGCATCTTTGTTTCAGTTCATTGTTTCTCCCATATCCCAGTTGACAGTGAAAGATGGGAAGCGTGTGGGCGATCTGTTTTGTACACAGACCTGAATCATGTTCCCTTAAGTTTATTTTGGCATCCTAGCATACATGTTTCAATTAGGTAAATGCATTAACAGTTATAGTTTTATTAACAATTACCGAATACTTTATTAATAACTAGAAGTCCAGATTGCTGTTACTATAATACATAGGTCTGTTGCCTAGCACTTTTGCTAACGATTGGACACTTTAAGAAAGACTGGTAAATTATTTCACCGATTTCTGAGAGCTTAAGAACTAATAGAGTTAACAGAGTTAACTCTATAAATAGAGTTTCCTCCTTCTAGAGGAGAAAAAAAGCTGCTGGTTACTTTCCTGAACAGTTTTGAGACCATAGTTTACTGGCTGCTGCTCCGAGTTTCTGCTGAATCTTAATTCAGTAAAACTCCTGAGTATTTGAAAGCTCAGTGTATGCCCTGAGCTTTGACTTGAGCACATACTTTTCTTTAAGCAGAAATTTTAGTGCTGAGGCAGTTAGGTTCATGGAATTTATAAACCCTGCAAGACAGAAGCTTTCTTCTCAGAAGCTATAAGCTATACAGCATCCAATTCAGCAATCATTTTTTATTCATGCTCTCAATTGTCCAAATAATTGCCATGCCTCTTTTGTGTTCACTGTGTCATAATGCAGTATGTAATGTAGTGTGCTTGTACACGATGGTCAAAAACTGCTCAACATTTATTTAAGCGTTCAAGAGGAATGGAAGTGATAGTAGAGCCCTTTGTATGTCTCTTAAAGTATGTGTGTGGGAAGTCCTTCTGTTTTAAAAATACTTGGCCAAATTATGTTCTTGATAACGAGGGTGTCACCTCAGCAGTTTCAGCTGTGAGACTCAGTGCAGAGTTGGGCCACATTAACACAGAAGCAGCTCATCAAGTTCCTAGAAGTGATTTAAATCTCATTAGTGCAGGTATTCTGTGGTATTGACCCTGACATGTTATTCACTTTGGGCAAGACTAATGAAGGGTGGGGGTGGGGGTTGCCTTTTTCTTTTTTAATTGGAGAAAGGATATGACCATTGTTCTTTGGACATAAGCCTCTGCTGCTGACGACAAATATTATTGGGGAAGGGGAGCTTGAAAAAGACCTGTTAGCGTACCACCAAGCCTCTCAGCTCCCCAAAGCTTTTTGAGGCTCCTTTCAGCACAGTTACTACCAGTCACGTCAACCTCCTGCTATAGTGTCTTTTGCAGGCAGTTACGAGCTCCCTCTGTCAATGTTCTGAGTGCAGATTTGTTTACTCTGACCAAACTCCAGACACACTAAAAACTGGGCATGCTAACACTGATAAACTAATAGATCTTACTAGGCTTAGTAGCTTGGCTTTAACAGCGTTTTTTTTTTTTTGCTTTTGCTTTTTTTTTTTTTTCCCAAACTGGCTTTGTAGTTTAATAGCTCAGCTACTCACCAGGGCCATACAAGTTGCATTTGGCTCAGGCCATTGGCAGAGGAAGTTTGCATGAACCTGGAGAGGAAGCGGCAGGGGTTTCTGTTTGCCTTGGGAAGCCCATGATTCAGGAAACTGAGTTTCTGCCTGTCAGCGCTTAAAGAAAAAGTGGAATAATTCAAAACCGGGTCCACTGACTGCAAAGGCCAGTTGGAGTCATTCCTGAAAATTAGATCTTGACAGAGAAGGGAACTGAAATTTCTCCTAAAGACAAGTGAGGTAAGGGAGGAAATGGCCCAAAGAAGACAGAACATGGGGAGGTGAGGATGGGTGAAGAAAAGCTAAAAATACAGTGAAGAAGGTGAGAGACAGCCTCAGCCAGGGATTACTTTTCCAGCCATGGGTAGATCATGCTTCTGGGAAGTCTGCATCTGGGAATCATGGTCCACACAGAAGCCTACACCTGGGTAAAGTCTCTGAATTTCAAGCACTTGTAATGCAGAAGGTAAAGTATTTTGGATTACCCCAAAGTCCCAGCAGTAAAACTATTAGCGAATTTTTTAGGTAATGGAAGTGTCACTCAAAAGACTTCCAGCTACAAAATAGCCACCAAATGGAGACTATCTCTTTAATAACTTATCTTCCTCTAACTGCAGCTGCTCCAGGGGCCAGATATAGAATTATTACATTATAAATATCAGGTTTCCAGTGCAGACCAATGGTAAACTGAAATGTCACTTTGCCTTGTGCAAACACTTGACATATGTTGAGCTGAATAGGGAGTAATGAGGTTGGAGGCTATCTATTTGCTCCTGGTCATCTCTCCTTAGAATTTTTTTCTGGGTGCAGCCTTGACAGGGAGTAGATGGCTGGCACTATTTCATCTCCTCTGTTCAGAAAACATTCTCTGACTTAACATGCGGGGAGCTGAACTGCTAATGCTCTGTGTGAACTTGTCTCACGGCTGGACTGTCAGAATGATTCTACTTGTGGCTTTAATGAACTAGATGTGAGGCCAATTACACCCTATAAAAGCTGTAATGGTTAATCAAACTATAGCTCTTACTTCAGTCAGTCAAACCTGAAAGCTACAGAAATACTAGGTGTATATCCAAAAGTGAAGTGAGACTGAAACACACAAGGCTTCTTTCTCTTCCTAGATACTTCTCTTCAATATGTCCAAATGAGATGAACAGCTGAATAAATCCAAGAACATTTCCTTTTTAAGAGACAGGGAGCTTACTTAATGATTCCTAACCTGCTCCTTTCGTTCCTATTTCTACCGCACCATCACTTCTACCCTTCTCACACCAAAGAAGAGATGGCACCCTACAGAGATCATGAACACTGCTCCGAAAGTGCTAGCAATGAGAGGTTGATTTTTAGTTTAATACACAGCCCGCAAGCAGCAACTCCCTGATTTTTGCCCTCCCCCCATCTCTTTCCAGGGATGCAGGCAGCTGTGGCAGCACCGAAGCCTCATGTTTACCTGGCATGTTCAGCTCCCACACCCACTGCAATGGCTGGATGCTGGGGGAG
>NW_010413499.1:0-1303 GCF_000710305.1 Buceros rhinoceros silvestris
TTCTCACAGAAGCCACCCCTGTAGCCCCTCACTACCAGAACCTGGCCAGGCAAACACAATACAGTGACAACTGGAAACCTCTGGCCAAAGAAGAATCTATTGCAGTGGCAAGGAAATAAATTAGGCCACTGCGTGGTAGCTGCAAGCGGGAGCAACATCCTCCCTCTCAACCTCCGTCCTGAGAAAGCTGAACGAAAGCCCGTCTTTCTCGGGGGCACGTGGGAGGTGGCACTGGTGGCGTGCTCAGTGGGTTCTGCTGTGAGCGCGGGCAGCGCTGGCAGCAGCCGCTTTCCTCCTCCGGCAAAAGGAACCGCGGTCCAGCACTGAAGCCGATGCACAAACGTGTGGAGTTACCCGTGGTGCCTGGCCAGGTCACAACAGCAAGGGACAGAGAAGCGTCACCAGATTTTCTCTGACGGGACCCTCCATCACTGGCCCCGCAGCTTTGCTCTGCTCTCACAGCGTGCTCCCTGCTCCTTCCAGGCAGGCAGAACCCATGCGACCTCCCCAAGTCTGCGGAAGGACACGCTGACAGCCACCGCTCTGGCAGCAGGCAGCCCGTAAGAAGCGAAATACAGAAGTTTTCCAGCAGTTCTTTATTTATCATGTAGGCTTAAGCAACCATTACACGGTAGAAGGGAGACACACTTACAGCAATTATTTATACCAGTTGAGAACAAAAAACTGCACAGGGAGAGGTCAACTCTCAGTACAAACTAGCAACTAAACCACAATAATTTACCATTAGAAACATTTTATTTTTTAGCCGTGACACTGCTTTTACAATATGCAAAAACACAAACAATAGAACTATCCCAAGTGTTTTGTCACATTCTTTCTACATGGAATTTGGCAACATTTTATATTAAATTTTACTGATTATACTAACGTTTAAGAACTAAACAAGTGAGAAGCTGTACTGGGGTACAGTTACATCCATTTATTTCGAAGGTTTAAATAACACTTTTAACTATCGAGATTATCTCCTAGCAGTTTTTGTTTATGCAAAAACCATCTCAAAGCCTCATTTGCACAATGCATCAGCTGCTGTATCAAGGTTGGTGGGCTACACCACAGGCACTACCGTTTATTATACTCTGTAATAAGGAGCTTGTTTTTCAAAGAGAGGAAGGTTTAGTACTTTCTAAGAATCATGCCTTTTTTTTTTTTTTGCTTCTAAGCCATAACAAAATAAAACGGTTAGCAACCACAGCAGTGTAAAATGTTACCTAGAACACAGTGACTACACAGGTACTAGCAGTTTCACATCCAATGCGGTTATGTATTAAAGCGTAAGAGGTTC
>NW_010413499.1:1395-1796 GCF_000710305.1 Buceros rhinoceros silvestris
TGCGGTGATTTATTAAAGCTTAAGAGGTCCGGGAGGAAGCCAAGAGAAATCTGCAGAGCGCGCGGCGGAAACCAGCCCCCGGTTAGGCAGGATTTGGGGCGTTTTTAAACCGTCCTGGATGCGCCAGCCTGGCGCCCACCCAGGCCTGGGTCTGCTGTGGGCGGGCAGGTGGCATCCTCCTGCGCCGTCTGATCGGAACGCGTGTCGTGCCCCAGGGTCTGCACATTTCTATCAGCTTTAGGAGACGGGTATTGCAGCAATAACTTACTGTTACTCTAAGGAAAAAATCCAACTCTTAATAATTCTATCAATAGCGTTCCAAAAAACATGACTTAAAGTACAAAAAAAGAGAATATAGTGGTCAGACTCCCGGTATTATAAAAAAAACAGTATCTCCCCCC
>NW_010413499.1:1979-2390 GCF_000710305.1 Buceros rhinoceros silvestris
CCTTCGCACCTTTCTTTTCGGTATTTATGAAAAGCCAATCGACTGCCGTTTAAAAGAAGTTAAGAAAAACAAGCCCCTGTATCGGAAAGAAACATTCGCAGTTTATTAGATCACAAGCTGGTCACACCTGTCAAATTCTTCAGTGTTTCCTCAAAATATTTGGGCTTTCCAAGGTGCCCAGCCTGCTGGGCACAGTCAGAAAAAGGCATTTTGATTGATTATATCTAAGAACTCCCTGCTCGCATTTTTAAACCGTTTTCCCACTTGTAACTGCCTGAAGCGTGTCGTCCTGGTTTGCGTTCAGTGACGGGATGAGCGGAACGAAGCGCGAAGGTGGACGAACCAAGCCGACACAGCACGGCTGCATGCACGTGACCGAGAGCTGTGGCTGGGGCGACGGGAAAGAAAACG
>NW_010413499.1:2533-2757 GCF_000710305.1 Buceros rhinoceros silvestris
CGGAAAAGAAACGTGGGCAGAACCCCAGTCTGTGAAACACCCTACGGAAAGAAAGCGCCGCGATCCGGTATGGCTTATTCTGACGCGGTTACCACGGAGCTGCGAGGAACGGACCCGACCGGGCTGCTGCGGTGCAACAGCATCTGCTAATCTGGCGGCACCTCCCTCCCCCCAGACTCTACCAACTGCAGGTTTCTTCCTTGCATTATATATTGCTTTTGTTG
>NW_010413499.1:2962-19406 GCF_000710305.1 Buceros rhinoceros silvestris
CTGAAACGAGGATCTGTTCCTTACCGCTTGACTTAAACTCTAACCGTGGCCTCGTTTTGTTTTGCACTCTACAAAAGCTTGCAAAAAAAGCCAGATTTTCATTAAATCCCTTTGCTGAAGTCAACTACTCGACAGTTTTTTTTTTTCTCCTATGATTTAAAACTTTACAAAGAGAGTTATAAAAAAGGTCAATGGGATTTGGCACCTTCAGAAAAAATTAAAAGTGTAACTTAGATCAAAAAATGCAGAAACAAAATAATTGATATTTACAAATTAAAACAGCAGTGGAGATTATGTCTCACTACGCTCTTTCACCTTGTTTTCTCTTTCAGAGTACTTCCAGACTGTCTGTTACCGAGTATCCACAAAAAATTCATTGATTACCGACCGGAAGGGACAGAGACAAATCCGCTTCCTCACCGTCCCCTCTCGGCAGCCAGTACTCTGGCAGTTCCTCCGCTCCTACGAAATACGAGGCGCTGAGCGATCGTTCGTGGTCGTCTTCTTCAGTTTGACCCCGCGCCGAATGGCGTTCAGCATGTCTTCCCCTTGCGGGACGTCTCCAGGACTCAGCTCCCCGGGATCGAGCTCCGGCTGGCCCGCGGGCGCCAGGCTGACGCCGCCATCCCGGTCGCTTTCTTCCCCCTCGCTCTCGGGAACCGCCTGCCTCTGCTCGTCGGCAGCGCTCAGTTTCTGGCTTGACGGCGGAGGGTTGACAGACGCCTGTCCGCTCCATGAGGACGAGGGCATGCTGGTGACACCTTGCCCACCATCTCCTGCTGCCGGAGACTCGGGACTTTGCTCGGGACATTCTTCTGTCCCCACGAGGCTGCCGGGCAGCCCCCCCGGGGTATCTGGGACAGTTGGTGTCTTGACAGGAATCACCGGTGTCTTGATTGGAATTGGACCTCCGCCTATGGTGCCACGTCTGACTGACGGCTTGGTGGAAGGCGTCCGTCTGATGGTGGCGACGCCAGGGGTGACTATGACCGGTCCCAGCGTGGTCGGCAGACCTGCGGTGGAAGCAGGACGCTTGGTTTGAAACATTCTGCGATAGGACTGGCTAATGTCGCTGTTTCGTGGAATGGTGGAAGATTTGTCAAACTCTTGTTGTTCTGCCTCCTGGTCCCCACTCACAGAGAAATAATCATAATCTGAAACTGATGCCAAAAGACAGAGTTAGGAACAAGCTGGAGGAGGCAGCAGAGTCACGTCAGGAAGCCTAAAGCACTCATACCACCAAAAAAGTACACGTAGGCAAAAAAGCCTGGGGGTGAAGAGCAACGAAGAGAGGTTTCACCTCTGGGAGGAAGGAAGCCTACGACATCGTGACCAAGATCCTCGGCCCGCGTGGCTGAAGGCAGGCGCTACGGCAGACAGACCCTACACACACCTGCAGGGTGCCCACATCTCCTGTGAAAGGCGACGAGAACCGTACGCGCCCAGTACCGTCTCTGGAAAGAACTAATTCAGTGACGAAGACTCAGCGCCTGCCACCAACATTTAAGGTACCAACATCCTACAAGCCATATGCTACAGCGCGTCGGTACAAACACTCCCAACAGCCAGCGACTGAAAAGCGTACTTAGACTACGCAGCGGTAGGGGGGCTCAGGGCACTGTGCACCCATGATTTCCACAGCAAGTTTGCTTATTTTGCAAACAAAGTAAATCCCAGCTGCCAGCTCTGAAATCTCAACCTCAGCTTTAGTCACTGCATTGGGTTCCTTCCTTTCCGCTAAGTGCTGAGCTCTGCTGCCTCTCGTGATTGCACAGCACAGCCGTCGATCCTCAGCCGAGCCAGCGAGGCAGCTGCTGACGCGCAGACACCGACCTCAGCCCCTCTCCGCTTGCTGCTGGTTCTGAACCAGAGCACAAAGCCCAGCACCCTACTGCAGCCTCCCAGGGACGCCCAGGTCAGGGTCTCCAAAGGATTCTATTCCCAATTACAACATTTCTGCTCAGGTAGAAAATAAAAGGTCAGAAAGGGAAGCCAAGAGCAGATTCAGAGCGCTGACGGAGCAAGAAAGCAAAGCTCTGGAGTGCGTATTTGCTACGATGACAGCTCAGAAAGGAAAAGAACCCCACTGCCACAGGGAGCGTACGATGCCATACCACTGGCATTCCACTTCACCCATGAAATAAAATTCCAGCATCTTCTTTAAAACGAGAGCACCTTTGAGACAAAACCCTTCCTAGCAACGCACCAGAAAATTGTTCCGCCCGCTATGCAGCAGTCCGGCTTTCTGTTTGGTTAATAAATCCAGGCTGCATTCCAAGCGGGAAGAAACTTCCCAAGAGCAACACCGACCCCTTTCTCCCCCGCTGCCTACACACCAGTGAGCGACAGCTGCTGGCATACAGCGCCTTGGCACCGCGGGGTGAGTGTGTGCCGGGCAGCCTGGGAACGCTCTGAGAAACAGCATCTCCTGCACGGGTACCTTGAGAGGGGATTGTGTCCTCCGAGCAGCACGGAGTTGTTGTCTGGGTGCTGTAGCCGCTGGAGCACTGCAAGGAGTCCCGACTGCTCCTCTGGATGTCCAGCTGCAGCCCTCTCGTCAGAGCGAGTGCCAGCTCCTCACAGGCCTCCATCTCCTCACCCTGCTGGTTACACGCACGGGAGACTCGTTATGGCTAGAAGGGTTAGTCAATCTTCGCCGACTTCCAGCTGTCCCTCCTCCCCAGCAGAGTTTGGCACCATCGCAGCCCAACAGGGCTGCACCCAGCCATTTACTAGGGCTTACAAACGGGGGCACCTTTGGACGCCGTTGCTCTACAAATGCCAACACCCGACAGCATGTTCTCTCACACCCACGCGATTTCCACTGACCACGCCATCCCTGCCAACATAAGGCGCACGGAAAGGAGTCGGCAGGAGCCAGCGCATCCGTTTCCTTTGCACCACACAGCCAGCTGCAAATACAAGCTTGGAAATACGAGCCTCACCCTCGTGGCAGCCGACACCGTCATGCTCCGAGGTCTCTGGGCCTCCTCCGGGGCCGCAGCTGGCCCGCTCTGAGCTCCTCCATTGAGATCCGGCTCGCGCTTTTCTTTGCGGCGTTGCAACGTGTTCACCGTGGGCTGATCGTATGGGCCTGGCTTGGCCCAGTCCTAAGGAAACGCAGCGGTTAGCGACAGCCTTCTCCAGTAACTGTGCTTTAATTACACGTAAAACTAGGCAAAAGGACAATTTTAATGCAACAGATTACGTCTCAAACTGGATATGCCTTTCTGAATAAGGCCAGAAAGACATGAATTTTGAGGATATTAAAAATTTTCACTTATAAAACCTATCTCCTTTAGGAAAGGGAATCTAAGTTTCCTATTCTACCTAAGTGTCCTTACACGAAGATATTTAACATATTAATACCGTAGTTTTCTCTACGTGAAATTCCATTGTGTTAAAGGCTATATTTTCAGAAATTCAAATGGAGAATCACTGGAACACTGCAGAAAACAGACAAAACTGTCCCACCAGCAATGAAACTGTTCTAGGCGTTCACACGTCCTAGTCTTACATGCCGTTTACACATCTTCGGTTCTGAAAAATGCGGCTTGAACGGATTTTTTGATAGACGTTACAGGAGCAAGTTCCTCTGTGTCATCCTGCAGTTCACTTACTAGCTGAGATCTAGTTCATAGTAGTGATCTGTACCAAGGACAGACTAACTTCACTCCGAGCTACTGGTGCCCGATTAGACACAGAAACTCCCCAGGCCACGAGGGCTGTGGTCACTCAGGGCTCTATTAAGCACAGTCCTGAGGGTGTCCGGAAAGGACACGCCGCACACAGAGAGCAGGACTGATCAGGGACCTGTGCTGGGACGCAGAACCACTGCTCAGCAGGGGCAAGCTCGCTCCTAAGAGAGTTTTCCTTCGACAAGACAAGGGGTGCCTTAAAAGTAAAAGCAGGAGGAACAATTTGTGTGACAACGGGCCACCCGCCCCACTGCTGGCCGCAGCTGGGCAGCCCCGCACAGCCTGCGGGTCAGTGATGGGTTGAGACCACCACCACCGTTGGGTTTTACTGCTGGCTGCCTCAGCCCAGGCTGCGAGAAGCCCCTTGCGCAGACAGGTCCTTCGGTTTGATTGCCACGTGTGAACTCTGCTTCTCCCTAACAGCTGGGGCTTTGCTGGAAGGGCTTCGCTCTGAAATACACCGGCAGAGTGCTTCGAGCATAGGCACAATTAATGACCCTAAAGCCCCAGGAGCACTGTGGCCACCCCGTGTGTACGTCTCAACAGTCTCCAGCTTCTGGAGAGAGGGATTAGGGAGATCTGTACCGAGGTCTCTCAGCTGACACGTAAAAGAAAGACCCTGTGCACAGGCAGTGTGGTGTAACCACCCACAGGCATCTAGGGACCTGTGTGGCCACTGTCAGCTGCACATCGGCCTTGGGAAGGTGCAGGACAACAGAGAGGAGAGCTTCTCCCCTTGCTCTGGGCCGGTGAACCAGGGGAATCATCTGGCAGGGACGAGTCAAGCCTCCGGCAGAGCAGAGACATTTGATGCCAAGGAAGATCCCTGCAGATGCCTGCAGATCCAGCTGGAAGAAGTTACTGCACTCTGACTTTTCTGGTGGCCTCACCCCAAAGAGCAAAGCAAGCTGGGGAGCACTTTCAGCCTGCGACTGTAGAGCCCGGACAGCTTCAGTCGCCAGGTTCACCGGGTGATGAGCGCTTCTTAAACCGCTCCAGCTCCATCTACAAGAGCGCGCCTGCCTGTGGCCACGGCGGGGGCCAAGCAGAGCAGCCCCGGTAAGAGCATCACGTTGTTCAACGTCTCACGAAGCCAACTGGATGCGAGCCTGCGCTTCCCCGCTCCTGTGAGCACTTTAAAAGCCTTAAACAAGCTCTCCTCTTGCTGAATAGAGCCCGGAGTGCTTTCCCCAGTGTTCCAGATCAAACTACTCCTTCCTACCTGGACGCTGTCAGCTTAGCGTATTTTAGGCAGTGCCAGAACAGACAAGATCTTTCAGAAACACCCACTCCCGGATTTCAGCTCTCCGATTATCACCATGCATCACCATTCAGAGGGACATTAAACAACCAAATCAACGAGTAATTACATGGATCGAAAGGTAGCAACAACCGCCACGTGCACGCTGTTGGTATGAGGAGGTGAGGACTGCCACAACAAAAGGAACACAAACCTTCCAGCTAGGGATCTTAGATGATGGAAACATGCCTGGCCCAATGGTGTAATAATGAACGTAGTCTGGAAGGAGGGCTGAGGGAGCCCGAGTCCACGCGCGGGAGACAGGCGGGAAATGAGGGAAAGGACCTGCACCAACTGAAGCTACGGATGGGTCACTTGATAAACTACAGTGATAAAACCCATTAGACAACTGGAAACGAAACAAATAAACAAACAAAACAGAGAAATTAATATAAACAGAATGAATATGAAAATACACTGTGACTCTGATGTTCTAGGGAAAAAAATTCTGTATCTTAAAACGAAAGAAAGAAAAAGCTTTGCTGCAAACAAACAACAGAAAATTGATACAACGCTTGGTTCAGGAGTGAGATAGCTTGAAAATTGTTACTGGTATAACAAATTTCAGACATCGGTCTAGCAGTCACTGTCCCCAGGCTGAGCAGCTTCACCTTCTGTCCATGAAAGCAGCACACTGTGAAAAAGCCTTTGCAATTTAGGTTCCCTGCGGACTGCGGACACAGAAACAAAGCCTTTCCAGTACTGGAGGCATGTGCATCGGTGGCGCTTGCTCTGCGTAGCTGGACAGAGAGGGAAGGCACGCAGCCTTGGAACAGGACGTGTGCTGGCTGCGCCGTGATACGGAGGAGGAGAAAACAGAAACCAACAGCAAGGATTTACCAGATGAGAATGGAGACCGGTATCGCTTCCTCCCCCCGCTCAGAGGGTGTCCCCTGCACTTTACCCCAACCAGGCGTGTTTTGGTTGCAGTTCTGTTTTGGTCCCAAACAACCCCCCGCTCTCAGGGTAATGCTGCCTGGTGGGAGAGGGGGGAAAGCCACAGCAGCACAACCTGGGCAACCAGCTGGTTTGGGCAGCGTCCCACCATCAGTTTGAGTAGGAAAGGTGGACGATGAGCTTTTCTCAGAACGTGACTTCCGTCACATGCCTAATTTGTAGCCTGCCCCTAGCAGCTAGTTTAAAGATGAGTGTTGCTGTGGTTTATCCAAACAGGTCCACGTCTACGGGAGGGTGCACCAGTTCCTATTCTCATCGTCCAGGGAGGAATCCTGGCTGCATCCCATGCACTTCTTTATTTTTGTCCAAGTGTTGCTGGGTTTGGATAACGAGCCAGTAGGTTTGTACGTCTTTAAGATGAAGTTTTCACCTTATCTGTGGAGGCCCAAGCCCCCATGGTGGAGCCTGAGCTGACTGAGGTGGGGGAACTGCACTCGCTCACTGACTGGCAGGTTTCAGAGGCTTCTGAAGAGGCAGAGCTGGACGAATTCTGCAGCATAAAACAGCACCGCAATGCAGGGGAGGGGTACACAAGCCACCAGAAAAGAATAATAAAAACACAAACAAACAAAAAGGACAAAAAAAGCACATACACAAAGACACACACAGGAGAGAGGGAAGGATGAGAGAAGCAAAGGGTTAGAGCTTTAAAAATCAATTAGAAACTGCATAAAACCATGACTAATGTTCAGAAAATTGGTGAGAATCAAAACAAGCCACTTGCTTAGTGCGAGAACTTGCCACACTGCTTGAGAATGAGGGAGTCGAGGCAGCGATCTCAACTCCTCATTGCAACTGCAGCGTCTCAGTTCTGTTAGCTGCCTCAGAGCAAGAAGCTGAGGGAGCCGAGGGTCCCTACGGTCCAAACATGCAAGATACTGAGACAACCGATTTCTACTGAAAAATAGATTATCAGTACTTCAGAGACACACAGTTTAGATTTAAAACACGGAGCAGCAAACACCACAAGTTCTCAGATATTCTGATCTGCACAAGGGCTTGCGAAAAGCTCCTCTGAGTTCAAATACAACGGAACAGAGAAAGAATGATACTTACCAGCCGCGGGGATTCCACGTGCGCTACCTGTCGGCGCGTGCCTCGGCGGGTAGTGCGCACGCACCGAGCGCGCTCTGACTCAAACTGCTCTGCCCAGCGGCCAGCGTGAAGGCACGTGCTCTGCTGAGCGCCCCAGTGGTGGCACGGGCTTTCTCTTAACAGCAGAAAGTACGAGGGGCTTGGACGGGGAGCGAAGGGGAGTGCAGGACGCACAGCGTCCATCAAACACCTCAAACATTTTGCTCCTAGCAGGGGACTTCTCTTCCAGTTTTCAGTGCACGCCTTTATGTACCTTTGCCATGTAAGACCTCTGCAACAGCATTTATTTCACCTACAGGCAAGCCCAACCACAGGGACCTTTCTACCAGCTACAGTGCTCTTATGCAAAGAAAATGTTTGGGAAGCCCTGTGATAATACAGTAGTGTAGCGTTTTAGCCAGGGGGAAAAAAAAAAAAAAAAGAAAGAGAGAAAAATGTAATTTTCAGAAAATGTTTTGTGAAACCTCATGCAAATGGCCTGAAGGACCTCCTGGCTCTGTGTACGCTGCGCACAGCAGGACAGACAGCGAAGGGTCCGAGTTACAAACACGGTATCTAATGTCACCTTGTCTTCTGCAGATGCCCCAGTGATGATGCATGAAAATTTGGAGCTTACATCTTATAGGCTATTCCTGTTCACAAGCCAGAAGCCTCAGATTACGTCGAGTAATGGTAGGGATGGGTCGTAAGTGAGCTTTATGAGTGACAAAGCTGCATGTAGCAAACAGATGGAAAAAGGCCAAAAATACCGATTCTGAAGATGCAAAGAATTGTTCAATTTACGCGGTGTATGGGGAAAAAGACTGGAAGAAGTGGACTTATTTTTGCAATACAGTGACTCCAAGGTAAAAAAAAGATGAAAGAAAGGACTCTGCCACTAACTCAGCACGGCCGTTTTCAGCAGGCAAAGCTAGACAAAGGGTGAAGCAAGATGCCGTGGGGAAAACACCTCTGTAGGTGAAGGAAAAGCAAGAGGTGGTGGTGGGGAAACAGGGTCTCATCTTGGGAAACCTGCATGGCCCAGGGAAGAGAGTGCCTGGTCCTGCCAAAAAAGGATGACAGCAGTGAGAAAACAACGCAGAGGGAGGCAGGAGGAGGAGAAGTGTAAAAGAGAATGCGAGTGGCAGCGGGTCAGGGGCTGCCTGGATCACGCTGCAGAAACAGTCTGGAACAGCTGGAGCCGGGAGCGGGAAGCAGTGACCACCCTTCACTCCTCAGCAGGAGTACACGAGGGGCTGAAAACACACACTGCACAGTCACCGCTCGGGCAAAAACTCTCCCAGCTTTTGAGTGCTCGTGCTAGATGCACACCAAGCGGCACACGCGCTCCTTGGAGTGCCCGCACAGGCAAACAGCTGGCAGAGCAACTCCTGCGCCGCATCTCGTGGAGGGAGGAGTTTGACTATTGGACTTTTGGAACTTATTTTAGTTGAACTCTTTTTAAAACGATTGTTTAGTTCCAATCATGTTTAAAATTAGGTCTTTCATTTTACCTTTTTTAACGCTGGCAGCTTTTTTTCTCCCCCCCCCCAGCGGCAATAATGCGGTTCTGCTCTCCTCTCAAACCATCTCTCTGACAAAAAGCTTCAAGTTAACGGTATCAGCAGAGAGCTGAACCTGCGCTCTGCACAGCAACAACGGCTCCTCAAGCGTTCGCTCTACGACTGCAGCTTGGCACCTGGTCTCTCGGACATTGTGCCATGGCTTGTTCTGGGATGGGACAGTGTCCCACTGCTTGCTGTGGTTTGTATGAATCCCAGCAAGGATATTAAAAGAAAAGTGCTGTACTCTGGGCTACTGGACTGTAGGATTGTGTTTCCATCTGTTGTCCTACTAACCCAGAAAGGAACCACACTTATCCTGGCTGACTCGCACCCGCTGTTTGCTCTGCTTTCCATTCAAATCGAGTACTGCTTTCTCCAGCCCTCCCCTTCCTCAGCTACGGATGGAGCTTCCTGGACAAGGGTTTCCCAGCAGACCAAAACCTAAGGAAGAGGCTGGTCCAGCATCCTTCTACAGTCAGCGGAAGATTACCAGTTACCTTGCAAAAAGCTTTGCATAGTGAATCAAGGTCACCCCCTCAATTTGTTTCACTTCCAGGAACGTGGCTCTACCGACCCCTCTCTTCTAGACAGGGAAAACTTGTGAAACTTGAAGAAAATTCAGGAGGAACAAATACCTGGTGATAATTTACAGATACATTTAAATTTTTTTAGTTTTTTTTAAGTCTGATTTGGGAGCATTTCTTAATTTACATGGAAAACTGAATAGTTGTAACAATATATTTCCCCTATTCTAACTTCAAGCCATTTCGAGCAATGGCATCTCCTCAGAGCTGACCCCGTCCAGCTTGCTGATCTGTACGTGCTGAAGCAAGGTCACAATCAGTTTCCCTCTACTTCACTGTTTAGGGAAAGTGATTTCCAGAATATTCTAACAACAAAGACTTAGTCCTCTGCTGTCGGACAGCAACCAACAGGTTTTCTCTTCTCTTCTTCATCTGCTTCTTTCTCTCCCCTTGATTTCATCCCTCTGAAGTCACAAGCAGCCTCTAAAATCCTGTAAAATGCTGTGTAATTGCTTCCCCTGTGCGTGTTCACTCCCAGCCCAGTGGATCCCCCTAAATCGAACAGAACTGTACTACTGCCGCATCACTTCATCGCAAATACTCCCAGACCCGCCTGTCTACTACACAGGGCAGCGTGTGGGTTTAGCAGCACCAGCCACGATCCACGTTCATCCAAGAGCTCCTCCGTGCTCCCAGCAGCAGGTCTGCCAGGACGGCTTTACGTGGTACCAGTACGTGCCACGGGCCACCAGCGCTGCCCTCGCATCTGGCACTTAGAGGAACTGCTCCACTCCAGAAAAAGAGACCTGCCACGCTTTTCCAGCTGTTCAGCTGTACCCAAACGTGCTTGCTTAATTAAGGTGAAAGCATTTTACAGGGACCTTTCGGCACGGCAAGGTAACAGCTATCTGTTACACCCCCGTGATGTCAGCAGCAGCGCTGCAGAAAAGAGATCGTGCTAAACCAGCGTAAGGGCAGAGTCTGGGTTTGTGGTTGCTCTTTTTCCTACCTCCTATGCAGTGCAGTAACTGTAAAGACTTACTACTCAGCAACTACAGGGTGAAAGCAGTCACTCTTTTCCCTGTCATCTCTCCTCTGCATCTTGTTTAATCTCTACTTGTTCCATGCTGGAGATTTCTCCCCCACCTCCCTGCCCCCGATCTCAGATTTTGAATGAATTCAGTTTAGTCTTTGGTGACACTTGCCTGTCGAAAATGTTGGTAAGAGCATAAAAGCGTCACGTAGCTCATATATTCTCATTCCCCTAACGTGGGGATTTTGTGTAGCCCCCTTCTACTTTTTACAAATCCATTATTAAAAGAAAACGGGCTTTGTTGCTACATGCCACAGCATGTAGCTAGCAAACATCAGCAAGGTGTCCACCTGCGCAAGATACGTAGCTTTTAACTTCCTTTGCTGACTCCAGAGCTTGCTTTTCTGCTTTCTGTGTCACTACTAGAAACAATGACATCAGCGTCTTAGAAACAGCAGCCGGTATCGCTGCTCCTCCCCACCCACCACCGAGCCTCGGCAGCACAGCACCACAAGAAGGTTTGTCAGTTGGTTAGAGACACACAACACAAAATGACGCTGTAAATTGAACAGCTTCTCGGAAAGCTCACGACCACAGTTATCTCTCAGCACAACACACACAATTACTCAGTGCTGAACGTACAAAGCAAGACACTTAAGCGAAGATGAAGCGGCCAGGCAGTGATCTGTTACCTTTTCCTCTGCGTAAAGGTACACAGAACCGGGGACACACAGAGCACATCCTACTTGTTATACCGACACGCTACACTTGTCGAGTCAGTGCCACTCTGCTGCAGCCTTTACAGCTCAGGAGGAGCTCCAGGGGTGCTTGGACGGGTGTGCGATTTTATGGACAGTTTCTAAAACGAAGTGAAAGCCTAAGAACTTAGCTGGTGTAGGCTGGCAGGACTCCCATCAACTTTCAGGATGTTCTGCCAGCTTGATACCGGCTGAAGTTCTCTCCCCTGCTTAACAGGGGCACTTGCAAAGAGGTGCTGGGTTCTTTTCCATGCTAAGGGCAATTGCAAAGCTACATCCTCATCGGCAAACACAGCACCATCATGCAGCTGAGCGCCCTTTTACGCAGGTGCAGCGGACACCAAGAGGATGCTAGCACGTGTAACTGATGTAGAACCTTAAAAGTCAACTTCCTTACCTTGTTCCTATTCCTGTTTACTTTATTATTACTTATTTACTTTTTTGCATTTCACTTAGGTTAGCCATAGCCAATCTAAACAAAACATTCATTTTATCAGTGTGCACAAAGGTCTTCAGGATGTCATCTACAGACTGGGGGACAGTGCAGAAGATGCATTCATTTGAAAAGAAAGCGTTTCTATTAAAACGAAAGAGGTAAATATATTAAAAACTGTTGAGCTTCCCTTGCAAACATGCTCCAAGCCCAAATGAACCAGTGTTGTTTCGGACGATACCCTGAAAATTTCACTTCTTGCTCAACGTTCTGCAAAATGGAAGGGGCTGGGTGCTGTCAAAGGTGGTCTAGGAGTAGCTTAAGTGAGCAGGTGACACTTGGCAACCACTAATACTGAAATTGTTGGCTGCTTGCCGACTGTAAGGATTAAACCCACCTACCCCCCAGCACATGAGAAGGAGTACAACTACATTTATCGAACTAAAGGACAATCTTCTCCAGTGACCTCAGTGGTATCAGTGGTAACAACAGGATATTAGGTGCGCTTCAGTTTGTAACTAAGATTTATGACGGGATTTATAATGTGAGATGGCAGTTCAGCCTTGTTTAAAAAATACTGCAGTTGCTGCGTGATTTGTTAAAAAACCTGCCCGACACAGAAGAGAGGCACGTGCTGTGGAGGCATGCAAAGCTCTGCCTGCCGGTGGCCAGCGAGTTTTTAGAGGAATGATGCCATGAACAAACAGAGCAGCAACTTCCTTCTGCAGACCAAAAAATGCCCTGGAAAAGCTCTGCTTCTCTTTATAGTGAAATCCTCTTGGTTTGACTGGGTTCGGGACATGGTCATACATGGCTACAGAAACACTCACGTCTTAGGAGTTCCACAAAGAATTCAAACTACCTCTCGTTTTCACGCAGAGACCTTATTTCTGCAAGGTGCTCAGCTGGGAGTCCAGAAGAGATCCCACCCACAGACAGGGACGTCATAAAACGGGAAAACCCAATTTCACAGGACACTGCTGCTGGCACTGTGGGTATCCCAGGCCCTTGGCGGGGGAGGAATCCCTGTGATGCCAAAGCCACCAGGATCAATATTAAGGCCCTCAGGAGGCTGTTCTGGCACCGGTGTTTGCCCAGGAAACAGTAGAGCCACCAGATATTAACAGCGTGCAGTCTGTGCAGGACTGTTAACTGGTAACCTCAGTGGGTAAAGTGAGTATTGCTCCCTCTTGTAAGGTGGGACTTCTCGCTCCTTCTTGTCTGTGTGTATCTTAAAGTTCGGCATCCAGGCTCCCTCCAGGGCCAGAGTGAAAACCAAATCCCCTGAGAGCGCCTCATCCCTTTCTTCAGCCCTAACTGCAAAAGCAGCGTAAATCACTCCAGCTAGAGGCCCAACTTTAAACGGATGAAGAACAGCATGACAAACCTTACCCTTAGTGTTTAACTTGACTCCAAGGTACCCCAAAACCACACCAGATCTTTTGCGAAAGGTGAGCCAAGTTACAGAGTCCGGCTCACGCTCAGATTGTTGTTCTCATGCTTGCACGTACCTGGTTAGGCGCTTCTGGTGGCATGGGGGATGGCGATTTGGACTGGAAAGCATCCTGGGACATGAATCCAGAATCATGGGAGGACACACTGGACAGCCTCATGGGTGCCTGCTGAGGCAGATTGGAGCTGCGATAGCGATAGTGTGAACTAGGTGAGTGCGAGTGCGAGCCACTGGACCGGGAATCACTACTGTTAACGCTGTTCAGACTGCTGTGAGAGACAGAAGGGACAAAGGAAAGGGGAGAGGAACAGACACAAGGGCGGGGTGGGGAGAGACCCATATACAGTACAATTAACATTCCACATGTCTCTAGCAACAGGCAGCATAAACCGGAAAAGAAAAAAAGTTGACAAATTAGAATTTAAATATATATATATGTACATATATATCAGTAAAGAACCGTAAGCAGCTGCAGTATCCCTGGCGACCAGAGAGAAAATGGCATTTTACCTTGAATTTCACTCAAATGATCAAATTCTGTAACCACTTTAGAGTTCAAAGTCAGGGTAGAGATGAAGGGATGGCTACATGCCCCCAGTGCACAGCACTTCCACAAAAACTGAGGGCTCCCTCCTACTCCTGACTTACACCTTGCTGCTCTCACACCACAGTGCAAACTCTCACTGAGATCTCTAGCAGGGAACCAAAGGCATCCGAGTGCATCCGGAAATCTGCCTCTAGGAATGCTGTTGCAGTCAGCTAACAGGCAAACGCGTGAGACTTTTGAAAGCATCGCCAAACGCCCATGCTTCATCAGAGTACCTGGGACAAGCTCTGCTCACGTGAAGGCTTTCTACCAGAAAAAAAAAAAAGCATGTGATGGCAAGTCAAGCCTCCGGGTACGTAGCTTTAGTGAGAAAGACGATCGGAGAATTACAACCCCAAATTAATATCCATAAAAAAAAAAAAATCTTATTTTTCCAAGAGATTGATCTGTAATCTCCAGTATCCTGAACGGCAGCGACATGCCAGCTGCAATGTGGGAGCCTTTGAAGTTTCCAGCTGGGGTGGCTGAGCAGGACCAGCAGGATGCATCCATCTGAAGGCAGCTTCCCACCTTCCTTGGCAGGAGCCCACTGTCTAGCTGAAGGGATGGCTCCAAAGGGGAGCGAGGACTGCACCCCCTGCGCACAAATTCCATTTAACGTACGGGATGCACAAGCTGGCTTGGAGCAGGGGAAGAGGACCTCTGCCTTGCACCACCCACGCACAGCTTGCCGTACAAGTTTTACCGTACCAAAAGATGAGGTTGATTAGGAGCAGATGATGGATTTCTTGGGTTTTTTGCCATTTTCTTTTACAGCTTCAGGATATTGCATCTTTAAGCCTGTGCTCATTGCTCTCAATAGGCATGTTTTCACATATATATAAAAGTACTGAAGATTTTTTTATATATATCTCCATGCAGAGACAAGTAAGTACATAAAAGTCATGTTCACTTGCTCTGACATGCTCCAGGAAACTTTGCTCATACAGGGAATCTGTAGTACATTATCCATAAAGCAAACCAAAAGGTAATCATTCGAGAGCAGCTAGAGAGGTGCTGAGCAGAATACACAACAGGATATCTTCCTTTTCAGTGAAAGGAAAGAGGAAATGTAGACACCAGGGTATGGGGGCAACATGCTAATAAACTGTTTCATGAGAGAAAACAGTTCTTATGGAGAAAGCATAGACAGAACCCAGTGTTTCAATGTATTTCAGGACAGCATTAGACAGCATTAAACAGTCAAAAGAACCTGCATCGAAAAAGCATTTCCATCTACCAGACTGATAGGGCATTGCCAAGGATGTTTTTCCTTTTCAAACACTTTAACTTACTGATTAGTAACAGCTACTTAGAACAATCTAAAAAGTCATCACGCGAAAAGCAGAAAAGGAAATTATGAATGAACAATCTCAGAGCTTAGATCAGTACGGTCTGCTCTTTGATCTGAAACCGATTCAAGAGAACTGAATCAAAAGCACCTTCAAGTTGCCTGAGTTCAAAAGTTGTTCAGTCATGCCCATCCTTTTTAATATTCCCAGTCACACACTTAAACAGATAAAGAACACGAGGGATTGGTTTCATTAGAAGTTGTTCTCTAAGATTTAGGTAGGCATACAAATCCACGCGACAGGCTGAGCTTGCCTCCCTTTGCCCCCCCACAGGTTAAGTTTAGATATTACCAGTCCACTTACCTGCAAACACTAGATTTTCTGGACATGGTGGTACTGGGAGAGGATGGAGGAGTCTGATAAGACCAGCTGTAATCAGAACCTTTCAAATCTAAAATTACCTGATGAAAGATAATCAATAGCATCAAGGACATGGAAAATTATTTTTCCCTCTTAAGAGAAGGCATCTGCTTTTCATATAACATTTGTCACCACCACAACCTTCTGGTGCCAACTGATCGAGCCTCAGTTCTCTTCCAGAATTACACTGTGTATATCACACAGGAAAATCAGCGTCGTCTTGGCTTTCCATGATCCTACTTCAACACTAGGGCCACTATCACAGAAATTCAGATTTGAACGGAAAGATCTTTAACGAGTAAAGTGGAGATTTATTTTACACATGCTGTAAGCTGCTTTGTTTTGGCTCTGTTTTGTTTTCTACAACAGCCTTCAAGTTTAAAAACCTTATGTTCTCAAAAACTGACTGAAGATCCGATATTCAACCACAGCAGAGCTTCCCTCCTTTACACTTCTAGGTCAAAGATAAGGTGATTAAGGTGCGGCAAGAAAAGTGAGTTCACCCAGCAGGGTTGAATAGAAAGGTCCTATTTGGGTTCATTTAACAATGCACATTTTCCCGTACATTTTAAGGACAGCGTGGAAAAATGCTCAGTGCTAGAGTCCATGGAGCTATCTAACGGCAGCAACCTTGTGACCACATGAAGGCAAGGATGCTCAAATGTAGGGGGAGATGACACTCCTTCCTCCCATACTACCAGCAGAAATTGGGCATCTTCATATACTTCCAAGTGTTAGTGCTGCCACTTCACGCACTTGGTCTCACCAAACACTTCAGGAGCACTCCAGCTGGCATTTCAAAACCAATTTTTAGAAATTGCGTATATTAGAAATTACCTCCCTGCAGTGAAGCAGCTACAAAACACAGCATTAAGCCACTAAAGGCTAGTAGTCAGTACTCCTCGTAACACAAAAGGGAAATTAGTACAAGCTAGTAGCAGGTAATAAGAGCTAACCTGTTCACTTGAAGATGGCAATTTGTGTGGGTCCATGGTGAGACTTTTCAGGTCATCTGATATGGTTTGTAAATGGGTTATTTCTCCCAGCATTGACATTTCCTCTTCCTGGAAAGACAAGAGAGCAAGGCTTATCACAGCCTTGGTCTTAAAAATCAGACCCCTAACACAATACAACGCGTGACCTTATTCTTCTTAGCGATGACTATGGGAACGCCCAGCAGAGCCGCTTTTTCTTTGCCCATTCAACAATCGCTTCTTAGGAAAGAGGGTTGAAAATATTAGTGTTATAACTCCTTTAATATCGCTGCAAATTCTGAGGCCCAGATATCTTTTCTCTCACCAGTGAGGTAAGTCTCAGCCTTCTTTTTGTGACATCTTCAGAAGAAAGAGTG
>NW_010413499.1:19534-20046 GCF_000710305.1 Buceros rhinoceros silvestris
AAGAGTGTCACTTCGATGCATCTGGAAACGATTTAACTCTTCTATGGGTACTCATTAATGTGCCCTAAGGATTTTAACCTTAAATGTAAACAGGGGGTAAACTCGTACTTTTTGCCAGCTTTCTGAAACTTCGAGATAAAGGCACTATACAGGTACCAAGCTTTTAATCTATGGTTCATTCTGGCCCAAGCTACATCAAGATAACTCAGATGATTCCTGCACCATGAATTACCTTAGGAATCCCTGGAAATTACCATGGTAATTTCGTCTAGGTCCTCAGAGTCTGGAATTCACCGCCGCCTCCTCAGCAATCACCTCCCTACTTCTGTAATCATGGTTTTCCGTGAACACTGATGCTCTTTGTAAAAAAGCATTGGGAACGTTTTCCCAGTACAAAGGAGACCCTTCAGAAATGCATCATGCTTGCGCAAAGCCACAAACGATTCATCTACGGGCTTCAGACAACCTGAGGTGATGAAAATACACTCAAACCTTTTCAACGAAGTGAAAAA
>NW_010413499.1:20155-29290 GCF_000710305.1 Buceros rhinoceros silvestris
GTAGGAGTAAAAGGGCTGCCAGAAAACTTTATGGAAGCAGACTGCAATCTGTCAGATAATGCCAGTGTACACACCGGGGAGGTCTGGAAACATTTATCGGATCTAGCACTGGAGCAGGAGCAAGAATGTTTAATATTAAAGTGTGATGTCACAAAAAAAAGCAGTGGGAAAAACGGCAGTAACAATGTCTCGGGTAGGTACGCCCAGGGGACTTCAGTCCACTCTAGCCTTTGTGCCCCGTTTCCCCATTTGTCATCTTCAAAGTACTCAGTGTCTTTGGTGGCTGAATTACACCTACAGGAAAGGTCCCAACTCTCGCCGCTTCCTACGGAGTGATGCAGGTTGAATTTTGGCTCTAGAAGCTCATTCCTAAGACATACCAAGCTGCTCCTTTTAGAGGCTTTTGGCCACTTATGAATTTGTGAATTGTACCGACTTAAAACGGAGGGCTCTTACTATCACTGGCCGCAGCATCGAGATGAAAGTACAGAATCGACCGCGCTCCTCGATCAGAGCTTTTCTGACGGCTTGCTTCTCGGTTTCTTCCAGCAGCAGGTACTTATCGTTGACATCTTGCAAAGCGCTATCCAGCTGGGGCTGAATGTCACCCCGTCCTGTATGCAGGGAACAATCAAGAGTACGTTCTGTCAAAACCGTGGGTCTCCAGAGAGCAAGACCTTACTTTTGGCCAGCACTGCTGCTGGATTGTGCTTTTGCAATTCGAGTCTCAACCAGCATATCCCCTTAATTCACATTAGTAAGGGTTTTTTTATTCCCAATTAAATCAAGCATTTCATTTATTTTTTCCCCTTTTGCACAGAACAGAAATCCAGCTCAATTCAAAAGATTTCCACAAGCCAAAGCCCGCATTTCCCATAAGGACTTTCTCACAGTGTTAGCTGTAGAAACCTTTCACATCACCCTTGCTGAAAATCAACACCTGCCCAACTTGAAAGCACTGATCGCTAACCCCGGGCATATTCCTCTTCCTGCTTCTGTGCTTAGCAAGGTCCTAATGACAACTCTGCGCAGTCACCAAATGAGTGAATGAGTCTGCTGTACGAGATGGTATTCAGGATGGGTTACTGACCATCAGACCCCTGGGTTCGAGACCTCTACACAAGCTGCTGCTAAACCACTTTTCTTTGTTCCAAAGTCCAAAACAAAAAAACCTCCTACCAACATCTCAAACAAATATTAACGTATGCGTCCATGGAATTTAAAAAACCCCAATGTTTTGCAATCAAAAAGGTTCACTCTATTATTTATAGTCAACTCAAAATACCAAAACTATCTGTGACAGTTACGTACAATATTCTGCACCAACTCTGCCTCCTCTGCATCACGCCAAAAATGTATTCCCCTAGGAACGAAGAGCTGCTGCCTAGCCATGGTATTACTGAGCCAACAACGCTGCAGGTGCAAGACGTCTCATTGCAGCTTACACCCCTAAAGATTCTAAAGAACCTCTGTTGTGAAAATTTGTCTTAAATCTGCCAGAAACACCCTCACATGCAAACGAAGTCCCCAGGTACACCTCCATGCCACTGTTGCTAAATACCAAGGAAGATAACATTGAAAAATAGCGGGTGAGTTACCAGCAGCTACCCAAAATCAATTTTTATGGACAATGACCTTTCTGCATGGAGGATTTAAAGCTACGACCAAGAGGAAGAAAAACATCTCCTGATACGCGTAGTACACGATGCAGATGACTCCAGGTCAGGGTTACAAAGCAAAACCTTTGTCATACTATCAGACGTATTTCTCCAATACTCCAGAGTGAGGTGAAGTCACCAGCTTCTCTGCACCGATCCGCAGCGAGAGCCGCAGGAAAGAAAGCAGCGATGGAAGCAGAGAATCACAGACTGGATGTAGCCAAATCTCCTCTGTACAGAGTCAGACAGAGCCCAGACAAAACTGCGCAGGTAGCCACAAGCAGAGCTCTGGGAGGGATCCCCGAAGAATCATACGCAGTGCCACACCAGCACGGCCACCAGCAAGGCCAGCTGGGTACCAACCTGCCAGCACAACGCCCCGTGGCTGATCTTGCAGATCAGGCTGACTGGTGTAACGTCGTCAGAGGATTGCTCTGGCAGTAAATAACTTCAGCAATAAGAGACTCTGAAGTTGAGGTCACCTGCTTCCGCTCTCAGAAGAGGCATCTACTGCAAACAAGGTTATAGAAGAGTTTTGGATAACTCCCTGAAGGTCCTGTGCCGCCTTCTCTGCCATCGCTAGGAGACCAGCTGGGCTCTTCTGTTTGAATCCCACTCTGCACATCCCAGGTCCTTCCCCATACTCTTCTCTGCTGTCAGATGCAGCAGTTAAACATTTTATACTTCTCTTGAGTTGTTCTTTCCAATTCCTTACGAAACCGAACTTGCACTATTGCTCAGACCATTTGAGAGCTGCCTGGAAATCACAACAGGTGAAAGAATCTTCCAGCCTAGTCACTGGCTCACTACAAAATACCTCACTGCAAACTAAATCCCATTAGCTGAGCTCTGGAGAACCGCTGTACGTGTTCAGCTGCTCCACCACATGATCACGCACTTAACAAGTAAATCCTTGTTAGATGCATTTGCCTGTGTGGTGAGAAGACACGTGCTTACAAAGCAACTGGACTCCACTGATAAAGAGGGTTCAATTACAGCGAATTTTTGTAATTTATGCGGACATCACAAAGCACCACTTTTCAGACCTGAGCAAAAAGAGCACTCAAAACATGGGGCAAAAATAAACCTTGTTTACACCTGTGTAACTCAGTTGGTTCAACAGAGCCACCAGGATAACATTCACACTGTGCATTTTAACCCTGTGGCAGAAGCACTTGTAGAACTGCATTGCTCTCCAGCACCCTCTGCTCCTCTACAAAGTGTGCGTCCTGTTTTGTGACAGGACAAGGGGTAAGGACTTTAAACTGAAAGAGGGTACATTTAGATGAGAGGTAAGGAAGCAGAGAGGGAGGTGAGGCACTGGAACAGGCTGCCCAGAGGAGGTGTGGATGTCCCCTCCCTGGAACTGTTCAAGGTTGGATGAGGTTCTGAGCAGCCTGGTCTAGGGGAAGGTGTCCCTGCCCATGGCAGGGGGTTGGAACTAGGGGGTCCTTAAGGTCCCTTCCAACCCAAACCATCCTGTGATTCTCTGTAGTTTCCATTTTATTCCTTAAGTGAGTCAGGAGATTAACAGACAGACCTTCTCCTCGCAGCACTTGCACGGACCCTTTTTTATGCTATGGCTCTCAGGCACCTCTGCAGTCAGTGAAAACACCCAGGCTGTCTGGGGTATAATTCAGAGCAGGAAACAAGCTTAGGCGAATCATTTAGATGCGGCTCTTAAGTCAGATGTTTACACGGTATGAATACAGCGCTCTCCTGCTGTCTTCTTGCAACTCATCTTTTAGGAGCAGGAAAGCTTTATTAACATCCTTTGAAAGCTCCATAAAGCAGACATCAATCCAGCAAATCTTTTGAAATCAGGAGTAACTCTTCCCACTCCCTGAAGTGCCAGCCAGCTGCCTCCCACGGCACTCAGGACGGCTTGGGAATTTGAGGGATGAGATCCCTGCCTAAACTAACCAATTTCCTTTGCAAAGCAGAGCAGAGCACAGCCCTTGGACCACACTCCTAAACCCAGAGGACACTGATGATGGGAGGGCCAACTGCCGATCACCTCTGCTCCTCACCCACCTTGAGTATCGGCTAGTTTGAATCCACCACTTATCTCAGAAGGGAACATCGAGCGCTGGAGAGCAATGCAGTTCTTTTCCACTTCTATCTATGAGAGGAAGGTCCCTTGCCGATGGCATCCCTGACAACTGACTGCACTGTTTCTGCTGTGGACATGAGGTGATACCTTCATAAGGAACATCAGCAACTGATTATTCTCTGTGGTTCACATTCCTCTGGCCTTAGGTTACCCACTCAGAAACACTTCCAAACCAACACAGCTAATTAAACAAAGAATAGTCCCCCAACAGTCTCATCACGGAGCAGCTGTAAAAAGTGCACCTGGAAGGACGTTCCTGCCCCAGCCGCAGATGCGTTTGAATGACCCACCAAAGCAATCAGTGTTAGCAACGGCCAAAAGCCTCAAACGTAATCACAGGTCTCTGGTCTGCAACCAGCCAGACGTGGATGTGAAGTAGGGGTGGTTCTGCAGAGCACGTCCAGTTGCACTCGGAAGAACGAGTCAACAATCTGAAAACTGAGGAGAAATTCAAATCCAGCCTCTCTCAAAGCGGAGCTTCGGTGCTGCAGAGAGGAGCAGAAATGCAAGACCACACGCTGTGGACTGACCTCTCCAACAGCACCGTGGTCCAACAGTCTGGGGACTCACAGCCTGACGCAGGCAAGTAACAGCTAATGAACTTCTGCAGAGAGCTGAACTGCTTCTCATCAATATTAACACTGACCCACCACTACTCCAAGGACAGTTGTGATGTTCCCTTCAGAGCAGGTGCTTTCACATCACCACCACGACATGCAAGAGCTTTGAAGTACCAACATGCATTAAAACCTGAGCTTTACAGTGTTCTGTGCGAATCCTGGCTTTAAGTCATTCATTTCCAAATCTCTTTACAAAAGCATAACTTCTCCAGCTGGCAGCACGAATAACCCCTCCAAGTCCTGCACAAACCAACTCGTACGGATCTAGGCTGAGAAGGGAAGAGTACTGCCACTGCTTACAGAAAGGTGAAAGCCTCATGGCCGGGGCTAACTTCAGACCCTTCAGCAACCAGATCTGAGCTGTCCTGGAGGCTACTGGAGATCTCAATCAGCTCAAAAGTCCCAAGTTGTCCCTTAAAAATAGTTCCAGGTTACCTAAGGAAACTTGGGAGACTGAATTACAAACCAGGAAGAACACAAAGTGTGGTTTTGCAAAAGGGGACAAGCAGCAGGCACTGCAGTGCCCAGCTCCAGGAGTCCAGCCGAGGCGCCTCCGTTGGGAGTCTCCTGATCTCATCAATCCAGGCTTTTCCGAAGAGCAACAGCTACATCATCACACGTACAAGTGGAGGTATAATTATTTCTCTTGAATTCAGAAACACCGCGTCTCGTTTTGTTCACAAGAAGATCTCCAGGCAGTTACTTTAAACGTGCACAACACTCCAGTTTGAACAGATTTGAGATGTCAATAGGCAGCAGAAGAGAAGACAACTGTGATGCCCATTTCCACCCCTTCCCCAGCATTACATTAAATATAGTGATTTCTCATCTATTGGTTAAGAAAGGTGCATGCGATTTTCAGAAAAAAAGGGGGACTTGGATCACAGGTTTACAAAGACCAACACTAAGGAATTTAAGCTCTAGACTTTAAAAGTCACATTAATGATAAGGTATTCGATTATTTGAACATCATCTTGATGACGTGTCTATTCCATTTAACTTCTCCCCCAACTGTGACATGATTTATCAATCCACGTTAACCCCTTTCTAAAGTAAACCAGAGGTTTGTCTACAATACTGATTTTCTTCTTTTACAGTGTTCCAATTAGATGCCAGAAGAAAATAAATCAAAAGACGGTTTGTTCGTTAAGATTAGGCAGTATTTTAGTTTCATTAGAAATTAAAGTCTAGGCAGTTAGTGAAGACCAGACACCATAAAGAGGCCACAGCAAGGGCTACAATAAACCAGCCACCAGGGTTACAGCATGGCACAGACTTACCCAGAGCCTCAGCTGTCAGGCAGGTGCGCATGGTGAGAAATTGCAGGACACAAAATTGACACAGAAAGGAAAATAAAAAAAGTCAAACTGGTATTCCAGCATTCCTAGGGTTTAGACATTATCATCAGCGCCAAGACAAGAGAGCGAGCAGTTTGGACTAGACCATTTTGACTCCTCCCGTTGCTGATAAACGCATTAGCTTTGCTTCCTGATGAGCTGTTGCAAATTAAATTCCCATTTATTTACCACACAGTTTTACTTCAAGAGACTAAGGACCAGCTTAGGATCTTTGCTTAGCTTGCAGATTCCTAGGTGAGAACGTGATAACCCGTGCTTCAGAGAACGTGCACAGCGCAGACACCTGTCAAAACCTGGCGAAGCTGAAGACGTGGCACAGAGCTCATCCCCTCGCAGGGGAGAGGGAACTCACCACACTCTAGGTGGGTGCTGCATCAGTAACCACAGCGCTATTTGATGTTCTCTACTGCAATTACATTAATTGATTGTTAATTAAATGAAAAACTAATTGCTGATGCAAGGTGGAAGAACATCAGAAAGATTAACCATGATATGTGTATTTTAATTAAAAAACTTCATATACGTTTTGCAATAAACTTGGCTTCCTGCCAAAAAGAGGACTATCAAGAGGCAGTAAAAACTCAAGGAATGAAAATAAATCAAAGAAATACCTCCAATCACTGATTTTGCAACATGTCTTGACTGCATTTTTATGAAGTGAAGCTTACATTATAAGCTTGCGAGGGGGAAGGAAACACCACCAACACCCCCACCGCCGCAGGCACCATGGCCTCATCCACACAGGATTTTTTTCCCCGCAACAGATGAACAATTTGCTCATTAGCTTCCCTCCTCCTGAGCTGCCTCATACTGACTCTCTCGTCAGTCACCGCACCACAGCGATCAGCTGGGAGGAGCGAGGCTCTCTCCTGGCACAGAAAGGGTCTCCCCAGCCTGCCACTCCACCGGGGCCAGCGCCCAGGAGAGACCCAGCACAAAGCGCTCGCTCGAACGAGAAGGTCAGCACGTGCTCTGAGAACAGGGATGTTCTTCAGTTACAACACGCTGAAGAGCTTTATGTTGCTCGGTTAAGAGTCCCGGGGTTTGTGCAATCCTCCTGGAGAGGAGTCTAGCGGTATTTCCGTGTCGAAGAGCAGAGCGTAGCGCAAAGACAGCTGCAAAGGCTCCACGCATGACAGCTCCTCTTTGCTAACGGGGAGGAGGGGAGGAAAAAGCGCTCCTGGCAGCGCGACAGAGCCCTCTCAACTTGGCGACAACGAAGAACACTTTCCAAGGGAGAGGTGGCGAGTTTGGGCACTCGGCGCTGATGAACACCAGATGAAATGCCGCACTGCGCGTTAAGGGCTCTGCACACACTTCTGCGCGCGGCTTAGAGAGAAAACTGTTTTCACACTCACACGGGAGCGTTTCACAGAGCTCCTTCTCACAAGCCCGCGTGGATTTAAACATTTCCCTCAAAGCTCACACAGAGTCACATGCCGTTAAGAACCTGAAAATTAAACCTACAAGTCATGTTATAGGCAGAAGGGAAACCTGTCTCGTTAATCATTAATAACCAAGCAGAAACACAGAAAATAAAGCCCACATGCACTCTGCGTTTTACAGGTACATTCAGTTATATTTTAGGTTAGTTCATTGATGCTTTTCCATTTAAACTGAGCGACATGCATTTTGTTAACCTTCCCAAGTGGCTGCGTGCAGAGCCACAGCTGCTCTCTCTCCTCTGGATTCAGCACCAACAGCTTCTAGCAGCTACGGATCCACGCAGGAGCCCGCCCTTGCCTCAGCAGAAACCTCAACCTGGAATTTATTTTGAACACATGCATCATTACTGCGCTGACTCAGGTTAGCTGGGCTGATCCTGATGTCCACTGTTTGTCTGAAAACAAAGAGCCCTTCCGAAGATGTATGCAGGTCCATCCACCTCTTCAGACAAGCGCCAAGTTTCAGTGCTGGGGTGGGCAACGCGCCTTATGGGCCTGTTCCCCTTGGGAACAAGGGTGTAAGGAACAGGATGCATCACCATGACACCCCCAGGGACTGCATGGATCTGGGAGGTGCACCGGGATCCTATGTAGACTACAAATATTTAGATTCCGTATGGATTTTTCTTTTTTCATAGTCAAAGACAACAAAAAGAATGACAGTGATCCTTGTAAGGTCTCTTGAAATGCAAGACCTTCGTTTACGCACAGACTTGTCATTTTACCAGAAATACTCTAACAAACCTCCAAAAAGGACCCCTAACACTTTCACTTTAGGGGTTTTTTTTGGGGTTTTTTTTTTTTTTTTTGGAAAGCTTGGTGTTTTTCCCATCACTTCAAGCTTTGGGAACACCTTTATTGCAATACTCTGCAAACATCATTCCTAATAAACGACCTCAAATGCCCGGCCTGACCTTTCAACGAGCCAGAGAACGGGCAGTCCCCAGTGTACCCAGCCCCTTGGCGCTACGGGGGGGTGCTCAGCCCGTAGCCCTCCTGCCGGGACAAGCCTCGCAGCCCACGGCCCTTCCTCCCAAGCATCCTTGGGGTGCAGGCAAGGAGCTGCTCCACATGCTTCAGCTGTCGGCTACGAGAGGGAGCCTCTGCAGCCTGCTGCAGCGAGGAGAGAGGACACCACTGCCATGACACGAATGAGAAAAGGAGAGCGTAACATTTCAGTTCCTAGGTCAGCAGCTGCCCAAAGCAAAGGAAAACCACTTTCCCATTCAGTCACAGCAGGAAAAGCTTGAGGGACATTTTAGTAGCATGCAGATGATTTAAGCAAATCCAGAACTCGGCAAACATCTCACTTGCCCACAGATCATCATAAGGTTGATTAAAAAAATATTCTTACAAGCACTAGGAAGGGAATGAATTGGTTGTTTTAGAGTTCCCATAGGTGAGTCAGTAACTTTACAGAAAAATCAAAAGGACAGGTCCTGCTTGAGGAAGAACAGAACAGAACAAAGTAAGTCCGAGCAACAGGGAAACAGGAGAGTTGAACACACAGTAAGACACTCGTGCACTCAGCCACGTGCTGCCAGGACCATTCCCTGCCTGCACTTCAAATCTCCTCTGTGACCTAAAGCAGAGTCATTTCTGCAGCTTTATCATCTCATAAATAAACCACTTCTTGATTTTTTTTTTTAAATCTCTCAGCAACAGCAAGAGCAACATACTTCACCACATCTGTCACACCTGTCAGGGCAGGTACATACAAAATGTTGCTGTAACGTTTGACACTACACTCAGAACAATGCTTTGAGGCAGGGATCAAAAAGGCAAAGAGGGGGAAAAAGCATCTGCTTTTTTTTTCTTCTGTATTGAAGTACTGTAGATAACTTGCAAGACGACAGGGTGAACTTGCTCCCACCTCCCACCCACTTGCGCTGGGAATCCACAGGGCCGGCAGCTTGGAGTGTCCACTCTCACACCCCTGAG
>NW_010413499.1:29388-35642 GCF_000710305.1 Buceros rhinoceros silvestris
CAGCACCTCACTGCACCTCTCCTCCCCAGGGGCCATGAGAACAACTCTCCGCTCCTCCAAAATATTGCTGCTCCTCCTTTCTTCTGTTCTGGCTACCCGCGTGCCTTCATCGCTTCCACCTTCCTCACGCGTCCCTCTGTGGCCCACTGGGTTTGTGCCCCAGACCCAAACGCCGTGTGCACGACAGCAGTTCTGAGGGATACAGCACAGATGTACAGCAGGTTCACCGACAACCCCAAAAGCATGTCGGAACGGCAAAATTAACTAAGGGAATGACATTTAAAAAAAGTCTTCAATCATAGTGTGTCTGCTATAAAAATTATAGCAAAATGAGGCTGCTCCAAGAGCTGTTTAATCCCGAAGGGGGACAAGACACCAGTGTGCTGACCCTTGTCACCAGACGTGGCACACGTTTGCGGAGGGAGATAGAAACCCAGAAAATCCAAGGAGAAAGTCCGCTTGCTTTAACCACTGCTGACAGACACCCACAGTGGCATCAGCACTAGGAGAACAGCGGATTTTTTTTTTTTCCAGAAGGCTTCAAGCGCCTCTGTCTCCTCTTCCCACCTTACAGAAAGTGCTGTCTCCTCCTCCAAGACTGCAGGTTGATCTACTCAATACCCAGAAGCAGGATAAAAGGGAGATGGAGTCAGATAGCTGTCACTTCACAGAAAGGCGTTCAAAAAATGGTTCCTTATTCCCAGATCACGGCCGTGCTTTTCTCAGCTCTCACCTCCCATGCACTGAGGGGTTGTTTGTATCACATGAAGACAAGGAAAGAGGAGACCAGAAAAGGGGGAGAGAAAGGAAAAGAAACAGAGGGAGTATGGCAGACTCTCTAAAGCTGCTGGCCTGAAGTCAGACAATTAGTGACACAAAATGAGAAACATGTTTATGTGTCACCCAAAAAGAAATTCTTATCACAAAAACTCACGTCCTCCTAAAGATAACCATTCTGATTTGACACACTAAGCTCTGCTACGGGCAGACAGACGCACAGAGCCTGCTCAGCTACGCTTCCTCTTGATGGCTTCCACCTCTCCCTCCCTCCTCTGACGTTTTCCTTTCCTGTGGCCTTCTACCAGCACAATTATTGACTCACCTATGAGGAAGGACAGTCAGACACAGCTCACCTGATCTGCATAGCACACAAAAAATTCAAGAAAATCCCTGCCCCAGCATTTATTTCGCTTGTCCCTGGGCTCACAGTTTTTAGGCAGCGGGGGAAGCTGCGAGCTGCTCAAAGCACACTTCCTACCCAGCTGGGAAGAGCCCAGTGCCAGAAAGAGAACCACAAAGCAGACTTCTGCACAAGCTCTGTGTCATTTTTCCAAAGCTTGGTGGTGTTTGTGCTTGTCCAAGCAAAACCCTTAGAGATGGCAATGATGGAGCTACCGGTGATGCACGTTTCCATTAACCTGATGATGAAACGCCTGCGACAGGATGGTGGTGAGAGAGCATCAGGAGCACGAGATTCAGCTGCTAAGAGAGACAGATTGCCTTTGAGGAGAACTCCCTTTCGTTTCTTACTCATCCTCAGTTTTCTATGGCTGCCAAGTGCCCTCCCCTGACAACCACCCATGCCACCTTCTCAAACTCTGAGCAATAACGTAAGGTTTATGTGAGTAGTTGTTAATAAAAAAAAAAAAGGAAAAAGGTGGTAGAAAGGTAGAACAGTGAGAAATGTTAATAGTTACAGAACATTCGCATAATGGCTTTGTTCTTATATTATTCCAAAAGATTCTAGAAAATTTTACAGGTATCTGCAGAAGCCACGTAACGGTGTCAGTGTTGCTAACAGGAATAAGCCAGCAGCAAGCGCTCTATTTTACAGCGTGATTGACTTTGTACTAACAGCTTTAAGGCTTTTCTACAGGAACATCAGACAGCAGCTTCAGCATATGACTGAAACGGCACGCAGTCACCGAGCCCTGGTGCGCAGGCAGGCACCAGGAACTCAGGACAGGGCACAGTGGAAAGTCCTATCGCTGTTCAATCCCTGCCAACGAGCACAGCACAAGAGGTTCTGAACAGTACAAGTATGAAGCAACTTACCTTTCTTTGCTTTCTTCTGTAGCTTCAGTGTGTCAGACGATTTCTTTTTTATCTCTTGGCGGGCTTTTTTATATTCTAAAAAAACACACAGTCTCTATTATGACCATACTCGATGTCCACGTGAATGTTTTTCGCAGAAACGGCTATGCTTAAAGACATCAGACTACACGTTTTAAGAGGACAGCTACTACTAACCAAAGTGACTAAGAACTCGCCTTTTGTCGTTTGGCTTAATGTAACGTTTTAGGGTGTGAGCACATTCACACAGAAAATCTTACCCAAGTAAACAAAACCTTTACAGAAATAACAACCGAGAAGACAGTACAAAATCAGAGTGCTTTTCATCGCAGAGACTCAGCCACTCTCAGGAATGCAAAACAGAGATGACAGGTTTTCTCAAAACAATCATCCTGAAATGGCAAGGCAGAGAATACCCTGTGGTCCCTCTCCAGCATGAGAGTCAGGCAGAGGGAGCGGGTGCTAAAAGTTGGCCCAAGGAAGGGTCACATTGTCAGCTCTTTATGATGAAGTGGAGCACACTGCAGTTGTCCTCATTTTCAGATGAGCTGTAAAACCCATGAAAATTAAAATCCCAGAACAAAATAGTCCAGGCACATTAAAGGTACCAGATATGAAAACTGATACTTTAAAAAAAAAAAAAAAAGGATAAAAGGCATGTACGCATGTATATACATATACACACACACTTTAATGAAGGAGATCAACATTACTGTTCTTCTAGAGATGGAAAAACAGAAGCAGGCTGGTGGCAGGCACAGGAATTGCACCCCCAACACCCAAGTCTACCTTCTAAACCCTAAATCTCACTGCCACTTTGGCCGGGGTCACCCCTATCTGCAGGAACTCAGGTGATTCCTTCCCCCTGCTCAACACTTCCTGCAGCGTAAGGTAGAAATTTCTTCAACAGCTGCTGATTTAGCTGCTTCTATTTGACCACAGTAATAGTAGGGCAAGTGGGGCAAATACTCTTTTGGAGGCCAAGAACACTCCTCCCCATCAGTTTTCACCCTCCCACAAATTAATTACGGTGACATTGCTTCTTTCAGACACAGCGAAAGTCCTCAAGGGTCTGCGGGGAACAGCACCCATGCTAGAGGGCCATCACCCCCAATACAAGTTTTGCAAAGCCAAAGACTTTGCTGCCTCTTGCCCGAGCGCCCAGGAAAGCCCTCGGAGCCACCATCGGCACTGCAGCTCTGAGCATCCCGTGTCCCACGACACAGTGTTCCCCAGGAGCACGTTCTGTACTGCATCAGGTACAAAATAACAATGCTGAACGTCTTGCAGAGCTGTGCTTCCTCTGGAGGACTCTGTGCCTCAGATATCACACGATCTCATAGTTGGCTGTTAACTATAGCCCGGGGCGTTGCAGGGCTAGATGTGGCACTCCCAAGGCTCAGCACTGCTGGAGATCATAGAGGGAGAGTGGGGTAACAGAGTTAAAACTAGTCGCTGCTATCCAGTCTAGAAAAACAAACCATCCCTTGAGATCCTGCAAACTAGACCTTCAAAATGTATATGCAAGGGTTAAAAATATGGTAGGCATTTTTGGGAGGAGTGTTTTGGAACAGAAAAGTTGCTATACATATTTAAGCACGTCATTCAGTTCCCCAGTACAAACATGAAAAGAGGAAGAAAAGCTGATATTACAATTTTACTCCTATTAAAGAATTCTTCCTCTGTAACTACCTTTTGCATGGTCTTTATCCAGTTGATTGGCCACTTTCTTCCACTCTTCCATCTGTTCTTGAAGTGGGTTTATCAGACAGTCAATTAAAGCACTAATTTTGTTGAAAAAACACAAAGAGCAATCAAATCCTGCAGATGCCCCTATTCTTACATAGAGAGCCAAGGTCAATATTGGAGTATTTTTACTTTTTGCTGCAACAGCTACCAGTGTCACAATGTAAATATCAGAACAGAAAAACGTTTACGCTGGAGAAAGCAAAAGAAAGGACTGGATCAAAAAAGAAAATCCATATCACAAGATAACCAGAATTAACTGCACAGAAGTTCAGGACAGCGAGGAACAGAGCGTAAACCAGAGGAGTGACCCGAAACGGGGCCAGTGCAAACAGACGGATCATCTGTCACACAGAGAACAGCTTAAATGGACACTCCGAGACTGGAAAGGTTCACGCAGCCATGAAGATTATCAACTAAAATAGCACAGGTACAGGTACAAGAAGACAGAGCAGTTGTACAAGCCAATCAGACCCTGCCCACCGATGCGCCTCACCTCTCACCGGTGGAGTCCGCGATACAGCGCTGGGAATACTCCACCGGTTAATGAGACTGGGGTCAAATCACTTCAACAGCTAACTCTGAGGTTAACTACAGACTAACGTTGTCTTCTCACAGCCAATTGCACAATTATCTTTATTTTAAAAGGGGAGAACCATACCGGGTCATCAGGCAAATGGTGAAGCATCGTTTTGGTTCACCTCAGGTCAAGTATAACTTTTAAGCCTGGTTAAAAAAGGCACACGTGCAAACTACTACTTACTACAAAAGCAGGTTGTTTATGTACTGCCCAGCTTACGCGAGTTAATCCTCTCCCATTTCCTCTACGGTCTAACCTGAACTGCCAGAAAGGGAACGAGAGAATTTGCCTTTTCCATAGCTGTTTGCTGAACGTTTCTCTCTTGGCCTCAGTCTACTTGGGTTCTCCAGTAAGCTGAGGAAGCAGCACACCACTGGATGCTGCTTTAAAACTGAGTGACAGACTTCAAAGTCCCGAAACAAAGACGGGGCGGTCACATCAGCAGCCACCTGCTCAGCCCAGCCAGCAGGATCTGACAGCGGGAGCCTGCAGCACTCAGAGTCATGTGAGGTGACAAAGCCAGGCCCCAGAACACGCAGTGAAACGCTGCACGTTCACAACACCTAGTGCACTGCCGGGGAGAAAACTGCTGTTCTCAGCGACACGGTCACATCGGTCGAAAAGCCGGTGCTGGAGGACAGCTTTGGGTGTTCGTGGGTCGCAAAAAGAAGACGAACCTCGAGCTCCAGGCCAGGTACAGAACCACTCACCTTGAGAACTGCCGGAGTTTGGACTCTATACTTCTGTGCCTCATACACATCCTGGTGAGGGCAGAGCCAATCTCTCTGGTACCACCTGAAAAACAAATGACGAGGCAGGTGAGACCCCTGGCAAGGCTCCATCTGTGGTGTAGAGGTGTGACCACCAGAAGGCAGGCACCAAGCCTGCCAGAAGAACCGGTCCATGGTAACTGCGGAATCGACCAGGCTGTTAACTGGGCAGACCTCAGGGATACCCGCCACCTTGGGAAGAGGTAATTCTTGTTCCTCCAGAGACCTGACCAATTAAACACGATTCAAACACAGCTCTTCCCAGCAGCTCTATGTGTCGAGAGGCCCAGCTCCACGGCAGAAGAGTAAGAAGGGCTTGAGATGTCCAAAGACAAGCAGCAAAGCTGGGAAGCGAGCGGGGCACCTACAGACAGGTTACTTCCAAAATGTACCTAGGGGATTCAATCCACTTTTCCCACCTCTAGATTCGTTACACCCAACGCCTCAGAAGGATTTTGCTCCCCCAGAACACACCACTAACGCTGCATAGCGCCTCATCCATCAGCGACACGCAGCAGCAGGGCAGGACACCCACCTGCCATCCCAGAGGACACTATTTTCTGGTCTATTTTTTCAGCACATCGCCAGGAGGTGGCACTACCTGCGCTACCCCCTCACTCTGCTCCCTTTCTGACAACTGCCGGACAGCGGGAATAACTTTTTCCAAGTGTTCCTCCTCTGAAGTTTTCCCTTTTAAAAGCACACGTTCCTCCATTTCCCACTGAGATCAGCCTGTTAAATTTCGGTATTATTATTTTGTTTTGATTACTGTTGGTTCTGATAATTGCTTAGTGCCTATTTGCAAGCCAAATCTACTACTCTCAGGGTACAAACATCAACCTTTGTACGACGCTTTTCCAAACTGCAGCGTTCTCTGGAACAGCAAAGATATCAGCATGTACTTAAAAGTCTCATTTGATTATTGAAATAACCTTAGACTTGTAATATACAGTAAAATATCTTCCTTATGCTTTAAAAACGGTATTGCACACGTAAAAAAATATTTTCCTAGTAAAGAAACTTGAAATTTTAGTAATTTTCTTTATTTTTTAAGCACAAAACCAAGTCACCATCTTCCTGCATTC
>NW_010413499.1:35757-48523 GCF_000710305.1 Buceros rhinoceros silvestris
GAATTAATTCTGTGCCCACGAAATGGCTCTGGAACAAAGACACTGAATAACTGGAACAAATTGTGGGTATTTTCCATTGTTCCAGAAGATAAACAGACAGTCCTTTGTCACTTGCCCAACTACTCGTGTTTTTCTAAGGAGCTGTTGAAATACTGCGATTTGGTAACACTGAGGAGCGGGGCCTCGCTGCGTGCGGGTGGCTGGGACAAACATACGGGCTCCAGCCTGGAGCCGGAGCCATCTCTTCCGGCAGTGCTGCACTTGGACGTGCTGCGATAGACTCTGGAAACTCGAAAAGCTGTGCAGGAGATCGGGAAAGGGGTGACGGAGAGAGAGCAGCTGGAGGAAGAGGACAACGTCCACAACAAAAAGGAGGTCTCTGTCCTGAAACACGGGCGTTCTTCTCTACCAAATAACAGGCTACCAGAATAATGATTTCACTGCCGTATAAAAGGAACTCAGAGCCTAATGCCGCACAACTCCAGTGGCAGAGACGGAGAAAGGAACTAAAAACTTCCATGGCCATCAGCAGAGAAGTTCCCTATGGAGTTTAAGCAAAAGGCAGGTTTTTTGGGTTGAAAACTCACTGAAATACTGGAATATTAAGGATTGTCAATGGTTAAGTGATGCTGCTTTCCTAAGCCCATTATATGAAAAAAAAAAAGTCATCCTTTCAGAAAAATAGATAGAAAATGAGGCGCCAGCTGTTTTGGAGACGAGGAAACAAGCAGCAGTTACTTTCAAATTGTAAGGTAACGAAACTTTAGCTGAAAGCCCAATGACCAAACTGTAAATACATCCCCTCCACACATAGTACAGACGGATGGGCAAGGTCAGCAGAACAGCCACGCTGTCAGGTCTGCACATTGGTAGTTGTGCTTGTTTAAAAAAAAGTAGAGCAAAATAAATAAAGCCTGGATTAAAAAGGTTATTCCTTAAATAAAAAACAACCAAACAAACCCACTGGTTGAGGATGAGGAGATTACTGGTTCTTCCCACCCATTAAAACTTTGTATCCACAAGCATCTACAAGAGCGAGGAAGTATGAGGGGTTAATACTATGCGAATAAAGACTACTCTAACAAAGCAAGGGAAAAGGGGAAAAAAACCCAGGTTTGAGAGGTTTTTAAATGCCCCTTCTGGAAACGAGGGTTTGGCTGGGGAAGAGGCCTGAGTGGTACTGCTGGGAAGTCTGGAAGGGCTGAGCTGCCACCTCAGCTTGGTCAGCGCGGACGTGCTGGGAGTGGGTCAGGGCTGGCGAGACTCCATCTAACGTCCCGTGCCGAGGTGTGCAGGGAGTCAGACAGTGCTGGTGAGGGCCAGTGAGGTGATCTGAACTCCTGAAACAGCAGCTCTTGTCAACCGCTCCTTGAGAAAGTGCTCCCTAAAGAGCACGAATTCCTCCCACACAGCACTGGAATTATAAACTCAACCTGTCTAAACCGAAGTGCTGCTCACACAACAGGATCGCTCCAAACGGCTATGACCAGAAAGGATTCCTGCTCCTCCGCAAAATCATCAATAAACCGAGTTTATTGATAAACAGAGCTTACAATGAACGGAATTCAGAATAAACCAGGTGTAACTGGCTCATAAAAGAGATTTCTGCAGTACTGCAGAATACCAACACGCCGCTTGCAGCGAACACACATCCCCTGTATGTCCTCCCAGCCGCCCTCTCTGCTCCTCTTGCTAGAGGACCATTGAAGGAGTTCCCTACAGGCTCCTGCGCCAGGCTTACAGCGCTCTCAGATGCAGAGAGCAGCAAGCTGGGTGTTTATTCCTCAAGGCTGTCTCATGTGCAGCCCGCTGCCATCCCACCACATGCCCGGCACTAACGGACACACAGTGCAGGTGGCACTGAAAAGCTTCCCAGCAGCTTCTGCTCCAGCAAAGGACTGGTCTCCATTCAGTGCACACTGTTGCACTGAAGTCACTATGCATTTCCAGTTCCCGTTTAAAAGCTAATGGTAACTGGTGTCTAATGAAACGTAGGAGAAAGAACCTTTGCAAGAGACAAAGGGCTTCTTCATTTTGGCACTTACTCGATGAGCAGAGGTGTCCCTACATACCTGCCCAGGTGAGACAGCCCATGGGGGTCCAGATACACCTCCTGCAGCATTTCTGGATGCCAAAGCAGCAGCAGCATTTCAGAAAGGATCACCTCCTCGGATATGCCTAAACCATTTTGGCGGTGTCTCAGCAACCCCTTGTTAAAAATCACCACCAGGAAGGACAGTACAAGCCCATTTCCTCCCACACGTGAATCCCACCACTCCTTCTCAATGCATTAAGTACTTCAACAGCGCTGGAGTTAAACAGAGCTTCATCTCCTCATTCTCAACTTTATTATCTGTGAAGAATCAAAATCTTGAGAATGAAAAAAAAAATTGAATACAGGCCTCTCACCACCCTTTGATTTACTGAGCTGGAGCACTGTGGCCATTACTGACGCATTCATCGATCAGTCCAGGAACACGGGCAGTACAAAGGGTTTGTCTCCACCGCCAGCAGGTCTCAGCCAAGGCTGGTTCCCGCTAGCAGAACTGCACTGCTGCTCCTGTTTCCAACGGGCTGGAATCAGCTGGCTACACCCCCTGGCAGGAGGGAACCGTTTTGAACCACTGCAGCCGTTTGAAAATGTCCAAACATAACAAAGGACGGTAGTTTGGATTTGCTCCTTCTACCCAACCTCAGCCAGAGAGTCGTACCGAACGAGAGCAACATATGCTTCCTACGAATTCTCCTTCCGTGGCACAGCAGTAGTTTACTCACAGAAGGAGCAAACAAAGACAGACCTTACGAGCAGCACTGCTGTGCGCGTGGCTCCTGATGCTGGCCGCGCAGCCAAGCACCCGAAAGCACCCGGTAAGACGTTTATTGCACCGGGCTATGCCACAGTCATCCAGAACCTGCTTCAGTCTCCAAATTAATCCACAGTTTCATCTTTTCTAAGTGACCAGCTGGCTGCTTACTCGAGGACAGAGCCATGAGCCAGGTGGGCAGACGACCAAGTGGAGACCAGTCCTTTTTCAGGGCTATCACCCCACAGACAGGGTGGTGAAAAAGAACATCCAAAACAGAAGCGTGTCAGGAGTAAGCCGAAGGCACTGCCTGTCTCCACGACGTGTATAAGCAGGTCGCAGGCAAAGCCCCATGACATTTTCCGGGAGCTTCACTTTCTTGGAGAGAAATCCTGAGGCTGCATGAGCAAACTTCTCAGTAAAACAAGAGTACGTCAGGTGGGCGACCCGGGCTCCATTCACTGCTCCGCAGCTCTGCAAGTTCAACTGCTGTGCCCTGGGTGCTCAGCTTACAAACCGAGGCTGTGAACTGTCTGCTGCTCTGACATACTGCCATAACTCACCCATTAAGGCAAAAAATGCTTGGGAACGATGTAAAATAATACTTTGAAACGAGAGACAAGACTCATATTCATCAGAATTCCCACTCAGAGAAAGTGGCTTAACAAAATGCTCCTGTCAAATTCGATTAGAAAGTGGATGGTAACATCAGCCTTATTTCTCATAAGTAACAGGCAACTCTGCAAGGCACAACGTGCTTTTGCTCTCACGTTCCCTGCTTCTGCCTAAGCCTCTGAAAGACCAGAAACCTTCCACGTGTAAGGTAGTTAAATGAATGCCTGTGGACTGTGACACTTCGAAGCTTTCTTATCATTCGACATTGCAGAGATACAAGAGGGAGGAAAGAGACTCAATTGTTTTACTGAAGTCATTATGTTTGTGTTTAATAATGATCATACGTCAAGAAAATGATTATTTGATGAAGTGTGCAGCTGTACAACTGCATGGCCTCTGTATACTCCAAACAACCCACTACAATCAAGCTCTTATCCTCCTCCTCTCCCTTCACTGCTGAGCAACCCCAGAAGGCTCAGAAGATGACTGTCTTTCAGGAAGAGACTTTAAGGCTCCAACTTACTAACGAGCTCATCTTTATCTTCAAGGGCAGAGTCCAAATGTGCCAGTTACTTCCCTCTTTCCCAGCAGGGAAAGGATGATGAAAAATGGGTGTAATACTTTAGTAATTTCTGTCATTTCAGTTATTGGAAGAGGCTTCCATTTTTGAGCAAAGATTAAAGCCAGAGCGGAACAGAGGCTGGTTTATTAAATGCCACGGAGGCTGTGACAGGATGGCTAACAGTAGGACATTTTAAGTGAATGGTCACTACTCAACCCTTATCCACACTCAGGCTGCTGGAAGAGCAAGCAGATTCCATCACTGATTATACCGGGCATGGACTTTCATCTTGCTAAACCGTTTCTGTGGATGCCTCCATGAAACGCACGGATAATGGGGTCAGTGCCAGGGTGTTATATCCGACAGAGGAAAAAGGAGGGCTTTTGCCTCAGAGTGACCAGCACAGGGGTTGTAAGCATTACCACTGGAACAGAAACTGAAAGCAGAGCTGTGGTAGCACTTTATGATTCAGGTTATCAACGGCCTCCAGGTAAGGCTTGTAAGTTGAAAAAGGACGCCAAGAACTTCAGATAACAGAGGGACGTTGTTCAGCACGTACCAGCCAAGAGAACAGGACACCCTTATTCATGCAGCTGCTGTGAGCCTTTCTGAGCAGCACTTGGCAAATGTAGATTCAAGGTCAAACTCACCTGAGGGTTTCAGATTAGCCCAATCTAACACAAGGACTCAGGCAGGTCATTGTCACATACCACATCTCTGCAACTGCCATGGCAAAGGAACAGTCTGATTGCAATGATCAGCCGAGCACCCTTTCGGGTAAATTTCTAAACATATTTACAGAGGTCTGACATGACGCTGTCACATTTGCTAGAGCCCTGCACAGTCCAGACAATCCCGAGAAGAAAATGTCATAGGTGGTTTATATTCTCTTTGGCAGAAGGAACTAGCATTTGTTCATGAATGGGACTAGCAGGATCTCAAACTGCGTGTGCATCGATTTTAGAGGAGGAGGAGGAGGTAAGGAGAAGAGTGGCAGAGGCAGCTAGTTAACGCAGTAAAGCAGCAAAAGGAACGGGGAAACCTGAGCCATTCCTAGCCCCAGACTGCCCTGGCAACCACCAGCTTTAGGAAGTCCTTACAACAGACAATGACCACGTCCCAGCTGGTACGTTAAAGAACAGGCAAGAAAGCTCTTAGGACTTCTGATCTAGCTTACTCCTCTGCTCAGCAGCATTTTTGCTCATTCTAGCTTATCTCCTAGCAGAGCACTGGGCAAAATCCTCGCCCCATGGGAGTCGACAGGAGCACTGCCATTAAACAAGCAGGATCAGAACTTCACCCATGCACAGAGAGGTCACTACACAGTCCATCCTAAATATTAAACACGAACCAGCCCTGCTACAGTGTTTAGACAGTTTGGGTTTAGACACGCTGCAAAGCTCACCTGTGTCCCTCTGCTTTCAAAGAGAACGTCATGCACAGGGTGGCTGGAAATGCTTTGGGAAGGTTTACTTTATCAAAGGACACACCGATTCACTTTGGAGATACTAAGAAGTCTGTCATTGATTCACAGACTTTTAAGAGGCACAGAAGACACCGCTGAACCGTGACACCCTGTTAGAGGGCAGTCGAAGCCCAGGCAAAAGTGCCTCCCGTAACAAAGCCTCACGTTCGAGCATGCCTGTGTCAGGAGCGCAGCCTGGCTTGGCCCCTGCTCCTCTCCTCCTTCATAAACAGTGTTGTCGGCACAGAGAGCAGCGTCTTGCTTCTGGGGATTTCTTTCAGGAATTAACACCCACCCCTCCTCGCAGGTGCTTGTCGCTTGTTTTTATGAACCCAGCGCTGGGCATCAAGGTTTTAACACCACACACAAAAATAAGCAAATCAGTTTCTAATGATGCTTAGAAGAGCAAATACCTTACTTGTGTTTTCCAAAGGCCATTATTTACATTTTATTCCTTGGAATACAAACAATTTCATTATGAAAACATACAAGGTCTGCTAAACAACCGCACTCACAGCGAAGCTGTGCCCACTAATATTGTCCGTACATTTTCCTCCTTTCTTTTCAAGTTGACAGTCAAATGCACTTCCCAAATCATTCTATGAACAGCTACGTAAACCCGTATCCCTAACAGCTTTAATCTGAGCAGATGCAACTGCTTTGCTCCAAATGCTACACCCACTAACGGCTTAGGAAAGGCAGGCGGTGCGAGTCATGAACCCGCTCTCCAAAAGAAAATAAAAGCGCGCCAATGAAAAGGGCTCTTTGTAAAGAAGAGGGAATTCCTGAAGCTGCTGAAGGACGCGAGACCAACCCTGTGCACTGGTTCGCAGTAACCCCTCACCTGTGCAGCATCCCAGAGCTGAGCCCCAGCCGACGGCTGTCTGAAGGCCGGCTGTGCCAGCCAGCTGCACCCGCTGCACCGAGGACCACGCTCCACTGCGCGCTCCAGATGGTGAAAAGATGGAGATCTGGTTCAGACCCACTTAGCCAGAGTCACTGATCTCCGTACCTTCGTGAATCTGGCTCTACACGAATGCTGCATGTCAGCCTGATGGGTAAAGACAGCAGTAACTCAAGATTCTTAGGTTCCTCTGAAGTACGGCTCTTTACGTTGTCTGGGCACCGCTATGAACTGTGGTGTAATCTGATTAGAGCAGCGATATTCAATGAGAGGAAGGGATAACACACTTAGAGCAAACGGCTTGGAACACCAAGCGCAACTCCACCGCACGCTCGGCAGAACACGCTCAGCTGATTTTGAACAGGCAACTTCCACAGAGGCTGTGAAAAGCCTACAGATATCTCTCCTCTTTGTGTCTGGCTTGCAAACACCTCTGGTCCCCAAAGTCAGGCTCCTTAACTCGGGTCTCCCAACCGATCCCAATCCAGCAAGGATTTCAGCTACAACCAAACGGCTGCTGCCTCCGAAGCATGACCAGGACAAGCAGGTGCAAAAAAGCAGAAGAGAAGAATTTTTGTTGTTGTTTTTAAATCCAAGTCAGCAGATCTAACTGAAACTCCACTGCAAGCAGATCTGCAGAACAAGACAGTGCTATTTTTATAGGCTGCCACTTCTTCCAACAGAGCACACTTCCTTAGCGAGTGGAGGGAAAGATCGTGGAGGCAAAAATCATTTAAATCACCCTAAGAAATTACCAGTTCAAGAAAATTTAGAGGAAGTCCATCATGTTTCAGTTATTTAGACAGAGATACGGCACCATTAACCCATCAAAAGACTCGACGCGCACTAAGCATCGAGCACAGCATCTCAGTCCCTGGGCACAAGGGGAAGCTCTGCCTCTGTCCCGGGTATTCAGGGGCAACCTTGGGCCTTTGCTCAGCGTTAGCCATCTCTAACTGCAAGTAGCCCGTGTAGGGGGATGCTGGTGAAGATGCCTCAAAAGGCAATACATCCTCTTTCTGGTGCTTTCTCGAGGCAGCTGCTCTCTGTGCTCCAAAGGCCATTTAAAAAACATCTCAAATATGTACTGAAACACCTCTGGCTCAACTTCCTCCCCACACCGATGCGTTTCATGTGCCTCCAAACTCATTTCAACTTGGCTTAGTGGCAGCCTCGAGATTGAAACCTCAGAGACTTTGCAGACTCTAAAACTCAGGAGAGTCATCAGCAGACACACGGAGAACCCGTGCGCCTCTTTAATCGAGGGGCAGATACAAAGGGCAACGGGAACGCAGGGCACTAGTGGTGACACTTCTCCGGACTGCCTCACAGCTCCATTTGTCCGGTGCTATACATAAAGACAGTTGTGCTGTTCATCAGGTCAGCTCTCAAACAGTTAACTAGTTTGGACCTCACAGATAGCCTTTTTTTTTTCTTTTGGCAGCATCCCACTTATTTTTAATGTCCGCTTCCTCAGCCTTACTATAAAATAATGAATTTTCACAACAGCACAGGAGAACGTCACCGCATGGGTTTGACACCAGCTGGCTGCTTAAGCCCGCAGTACAAAGGAATCTGATACACAGCACTGAACTCAGTGTGAAAAAAAAAAAAATAATATTCCACCTCTTACAGAGAGGGAAATGAGGACAGTCACCTCCAGGCAGAGAAACCAGGGGCCTCTGTGGTTCTGGCCACAAACTGAAAGAACACGTGCTCTGGAAGACAGAGCAAACCCTGAATTCATACTTTTGAGTTTAGGAAAAGTACAGGCATTTCCTCCTTTCCTTGGAAGCAGCCCGCGAAGCGAGCTCCGCACACGAACAAGGCTGCACGCAGATCAGGTGAGGCAGCTCACGAGCACGGGACCGCGCTCCCCCGATCTCCGGCTGCTTCAAATGCACAGATTCACACGCTCCGCAGGCAAACTCCTGCTTATCCCACAAATCTTCCGAACTGCCTGCGCTGTCAGCCCGCATTTAAAGTGTGCCTGCTTAAAACATGAAGAGTGCAGCAGGAGAAAAGCCTCAAGAGTTCTTTGATTCATAAAAAGAAAACAGCAAATCTTGCAGGAAAGATGAAGTGAAGCTGCAGAGGTGCAGGGAGTTACAAACACGGCACACAGCAAGGCACCCAGCAGCGCTGATGGGCATGCAAACGCCAAGGACACATTTATCCCCCTCTGCAAGGGCAGAGCAACTGGATTTCTTCTTCCAAAGACACTCCACTGGACGGTAGTGAACACGTCACTGACCGCTAGAACAGCAGATGCACGTAGTCCTGCTGCACCTGCCGGCTGCCAGGCACACTCGTGCGACACACGCCAGCTGTGCAAGAAGGGTTAACGCACCACTCCAACGCCCTTAGCAAGGGCCTCTACAAGAAGCTTCAGGAAACCATGATTTGAATCAATGGAGACGACTAGAAATCAAAAGACAGAAGAAAACAAAGATGAATTCAAAACAGAGCTTTGCAAATCCTGAAATTTTAGACTTCAAACTGGCAGCAGAAGCCATCCTGAAGCTGCTTTTCAGCTCTGCTTCTCCCTCATTTTAGCCATTCCCTCGCTGCAGTACAGAATACCTCTTGTGCCTCCTCCTGTGGAGCAGCCCGTCGCGAGGAGCAGGAGGGGATCTGCACCTCACAGTCCACCCAGGACAAACCTTCAGAGTACTATTACCATGCTAGCCAACTCCTGCTCATCTCATCATCCTTACTCAAGCCAGCGGGAGCTGAGCAGTTTCGCACAAGGCTGCTGTCCACACACAATGTGCTGCTAAGGCTTTCGCAGCGGTAGTATTAACGCCCTTCTCAGGGGACAGCCCTCCTTCCACCGTAGAGAAGTCCACGTGCCTCTTCTGCTCCCCTGCGAGCACAGGTGTAACATCCCTCCTTTCAGCACCTCAGGGAAAACAGAGAGGCACAGAACGACTCAGGCTGGAGGGGACTTTGGGAGGCTGTGTGGTCTGCTCCCCCACTAAAAGCTGGACCAGCTTTGGTGAGGTTCCTAGGGGTCTGTCCAGTCAAGCTTGGAGCGTCTCTAGGAGTGGAGATTCCTGGGCTTCTCTTCTAGTTGCTGACTAGCACCACTGCGAAAATTCTTCTCCTTACCCAAAAACTAGAGTCCCTTGTCCCAGCAGTTCAAATCCATGATTTTCCAAGAGCCTCTTGGGAGGCTGTGCTCCCCTGACGCTGCTTCATCAACCTAACACAGTAAATACATGTGGAAAGTGTTTATTGGTTTTGTCCAAGCAAAGGCTTTGATGCCAAAGGAATTCCAACACCCACCTTATGCACACAAAACAGCAGTGTCACAACCCAATCCCAGAAAAAGTGGCACCTGTGGGATTTCCAAATCGTCATGAAACCAGTCGAAGTTCACCTCCAAAGAACAGCCAGCCCCAGCACTAACTTGTTCAAATGCACCCACGCACATTTACTTCTGCTGCATTTCTTCGGGTTTCTCAAAAAATGAATTCACAGCACTTCACTGCTAAGCTGATTTAGCACAGAAACATGAATCTGGACATTTGACACCTCTGGTAATGCAGGAAATCCATCTAAACCTCACAGTTCCTCACACGCTCTGATGCCTCCTTGTTCTTCTAACAGACCTTGACAACCCGCACCTATAATACACAGCTGGCGGTGACCTATTGCTATTATTTTGTCGATTAAAGACAAGAGGAAGCGTCAAAGGTGGATGGAGGGTTTCTGACCTAGGCTTTAAGCACTGTAATGCACAGGACTAACATATAAATTACAAGTTCAGAGGAAAGTGCTCAGAAAGGGTCACCTCCTATTTAGAATTCATTAACTCCTGCCCCCAGAGACCACCTTGATTTAGTACCACGTAACCCACATTCTCATATTTCAGTGTTACACGAAAGCTTTTTCCTCTTTCCATCCTGCTCAGCCATGTGAAGCAGGAACCATCAATTCACCCAGCTCTTCTCCCAAAGATGGTTGCCTCAAGGGACAGGTCGCTCAGAAATTACACACACACAGCTGTGCACACAGTTACAGGGAGTTTGAGGAAACCCACGTCTGTAATGCTGTGCTGGACAAGCTGGGGAAGAAGAGCCTTGGATCACCCAACTGAAAGTCATCTTGCCACATGGTCTCAAAACCAGTTTGTAACACACGAGGCCAACAGAGATGACGAGATTTTATTTTGCTAACCAAAGTGAGAGCTCTGTTCCCAAATCCCCAAGAGTACGCTTGACTCAAATCCATCTGCTGCTCCCCAGCACGTTCAGCTCTGCCCCAGACTGAAAGGACAACCCTGCGAGACAATGTAAAACACAGTCTGCAGCATAAGGAAGCAGATGCTCCGAAAAGGCGTGCAGGGAAGAGTGACTTGCCCGCCTTCCCCTGATGCTCTAAGGCACCGAGTCACGAGCCATGTTTTTCGAGATGATAGTGTGTATCCTCCTACAAGTCCACTGGCAGGGCAAAGCCCAGGCTGCAGCACCTCTGTGCCGAGATCGTGGCAGCTGAACATCGTACAGAGCAAAGCATCTTCTCACCGAGTACTCATCTACGTCCCCACGAGCTGCTCAACAGCACCTGCGTGCCTAAATTTAACATCGGCACTGAGGGGTAATTTATGGTTTTATTCTATTCTCAAAAGAGGGCAAGGGTACCTCAAATTGTTTTCCCCAGAGTAAAGTGTATCTGCAGCCTGCTCTTGAGGAACAGCTAACACACCAGAGTTTAATAACAAGGTACCGTCCTTGTTCCTTGGCATTCTCCCAGGCATTGCAAGGTCAACACAGGCCAACATTTTTGCAGATTTAAAGTTACATTTAAAAAGAAACACATACACATGTTTTACATCATTTATAGACCAGGCACAACTTGTTCCAGAAGGAATCAATCCGTTTCTCCCACTTTTACAAATAACCCACCAACCAACTTAACCATGCTAGAAACCAAACGCATGTGCTGGTAACTAGTTTTGCTACCACAATATGTCAAAGTGAAAATGAACCTTAATAATCTGATACAAGCAAGATTTTAAAATACGTATTTTTTTTAATGTGCTCATTTTTAATGTGGTCAGCTTCCGCAGTTATGCTCTGGTAAGCGTGACCTGTCATCCATCTTAATAGACTTCCAATGCAACCACAGCTTCTGATTTATTTCCCCCCATCCCACACCCTCTTCAGAGCCCATCTCTATTTCAAGCATCACTACTCAAGACTTGCAACATCTGCAGGTTGCCAAGCCCATTTATCTATGGAAAAATGGCTATGAGCTACTTGCCAATAGAAGAAAACACACCCTGCGCTGAAAACTATGGCTAGCTTGTGCTTTTTCCATCTATCCATAAACACGGCAATGCCAACGGCTAATTAAAGCAGACAGGTTCAAACGGAGTGAGAGCCGTAATCACAATACGGCACGTCTAAGTCTTTCAGCATCTGCATTCAAAAATGAGGCTGTAAAGCCCTCCAACCAGAACCCCGTAAAGGGGTGAGCGCTCTCAGCCTTACACACGGCGTTAAGGAGAGCAGGGAGCTGCTGACAAAGGCCGCCCTGGGCGGAAAACACAGAACATACGGTCTGTTGTTGGGCGGTACTAAAGCCACGCTCTCCTCCGGCTCCCGAGGAGCCCTTCAGCTGCCGGAGTGTCTGCCCGTGACGTAAGCCGGCAGTAACTGCAATGCAGCACTCGCGCGGGTGCCGGTTCTCTCTGAATTGGTGTTCCGCGGCAGCAGCGCTGTCACTCATCCGGAGTGAACTCAAGGGCGTGCTGCCTTCAACAGAAACAACTGCCACGTTTCATCTGTCCAGCTGCAATCCGTTTCAGACACAGCCACTCGCGATGGGCTTTAGCCGAGATTTGTGCCACGGTTCGTTTGAAGTAGGTAAAATGAATGATTCCATTAAAAAGACAACCCCCAAAGAACCGGGTTTTGGAGCCGGAGTGAGGACAGTATAATTGGGTCTTCACGTATGCAGTATTTCTCTGGTTAAGAGGAAAACATTCTGGACATGTTAATTGGCCATTCCCACTGGGATCGAAAGGCCGTGAAAGGCACGGTGTGCAGGGCAGGCTGTAATAAACCAAGAACAGGGATCCTCAGCTGGCAGCCCAGGACAAACCAGGAACACACGTGGGACATGCCTGAGAGATGTGGCAAAACCCTTTGGCAGCAGAGGTGGGAAGCACCAAAAAAGTCCTGTGGGGACGGATGAACTGTAACCATTAGTTGCTAAGAGGCAGAACATGCTCAAGGGGCTCCGCTTTATCAGGACGCTTTACACCAGGACTGCTAAAATGTGGGCAAGCTAGGGACAAGTGTAGGCACGGAACAACAACAACAAAATGTATTGAGAGATAATGAGAGAGATAATGAGTTACCTGCAATGAAATGGGGGGGGGGGGGGGAGAAGAGGACGGCCGCACA
>NW_010413499.1:48575-49876 GCF_000710305.1 Buceros rhinoceros silvestris
TTGGCGCAGGGAAAAGATGGGGGGGGGGGGGGGAAGCAGAGGACAGCCGCACACGGCCAGGGTGCTCTTCAGCCACAGGTAGCTGCTGGCTACTAGAAACACGCCTTTGTTCTAGGGTTTTGTTAGCAGAGTTCCACTGGACGTGTTCAAACCACTCTGATGCCGTCGGGCTTTGCCAGGCAATAGTGTGAAACACTGATCTATCACTAACCTGGAGAATTCACACTGGGGGGACTACAAACGCTTGGGGCAGGAGGAGCACTTACATCTCTCATCCCAGAGAGGACTCTCTGCCACGGCACGCTCCAAGCAAAAATGTTCTGACAAGCAGGCAGAGACCAGAAGCAGAAGTCCTGCCCTCATTTAAATATATACCCCCCCATCAATTTATTCTGCAAGCTGTTAGCGAGGTCAAAGGTCAATCCTAAACCCAGACAAGCCACCCACCCTCATGGGTGAGGTGCCCTACTTTCTGCAGCCAGCAGCACGCAAGCGTTGGATGGGCTCAGGATCTTAGCCAGCTTCCTTTGGCTCTACAGCCAAAGTGACGTGGTGCATCTGGAGCAGGCTGATCAGGGACAGCCTTAGGCACAGTGCAAACCCCGGCACAAATGTGGGTCTCTGGATCTGCAGCTGGATGCTGTTATCCACCCTATTCCTTGAGAGGTTTTGGCTCCTTCTGTCTCTGCGTAACTGGCATCCACATCTCCCAAGAGCAGTTCTGCAGCCTGAAAAAGGCCACTAGCGCATCCAAGGATCCCTACTAAAAATATGAAGAACCACTAGAGATGAGAACACCCACCAGAGAGATGGGCATAAAGACAGAAATCAACACAAAGCATCTCCCAACACCTCACCAGATGTCAGACCAAGGCCCATCCTCCCCCAGCTCATGAATTAGCTAGCTCTAGCCCAGACCTCTCCTCTAAAGCGCTGCTCAGCTTCATGTCCCTGTTGGCCACCAAGGTAGGAGAACTTGGCAGCTGACAGGAAGCATGTTGTTCCGGCGCTGTGCTCTCTCTGACCCATTCCAAAAAGCAAGGAAACACTCAAGCTCAAATATGTCAGTGATCTACAGATTTCCGAAAGAAAAAACTTCCAGGCTTAAGTCACGCAAGGTCTTTAACCCAGCCTCTCCAACAGGCTAATTCATTTACAGCAGGATATGCTTCCTGCCGTAAAACATCCAGCCATATGCAGAAAATATTACAAACTTCCTCCAGAATCTATATTTGAATAGGAGTGATAACGCGCTGCTGATACCACCGCCGCTGTGCGCTGCTCGTCACTGGCTTTTTTTG
>NW_010413499.1:50085-54163 GCF_000710305.1 Buceros rhinoceros silvestris
CTGTCCTGAGGACCCACGGCAGTGAACTGGAGGCCATCTAAGGAGCATGAATCCTTGAGAAGAGCTATTCAAACAAAGACCAGCATTTTGATAAGGGAAGTGTTACCACCTTCATCAACTTGGAAGGCTCCTTCAGAGCAGAGAGCATGGGAGGACCCAACAGGCAAAGAGCCAAGTCCTCTCTCTACAAACAACTTCCTGATGATTGCTTCAGCGACTGCAGGAACAACCCACAGGGAAAGGAATGACAGTCCTGTCCAAGTGACACAGTTCCACCGCTCATCCACATGGACAAATTAACTCCGGAAGGAAACAGTCTGTTCTTTTCTCAGCCAACACAGTAAAACTAGAGAGGTCTACGGTCTCTTCCAGCAGAACCAGGAAACCCTTGTTTCTTGTAGGGTTGCTCTTGGCCCAAGAACAATCAAGCACTATTAAATTGAAAATACTGGACCCACCTGGCTATGGGAATAGGACCTAAGCTCCAGTTGTACTCCTGGAATTCCTGGTGATGAACAAGAATGAACCCCCAAATATCTGTGATTCAAACTCTAGGATCATGTGATTCTCCACAGAACACCAATGCCATACTGGCGGTGTTTTGGAGAAATCTGTGCAAAGCCAACGCAATGTTTTTCAGCACAGCCTCTTTCATAAACAAATGCACTGAGGTCCACAGTACGAGCATGGAAGGTACAGATCTCCAAAGAGCATCTTCTTCCTTGCCCTAGTAACTCCAGACATAACACTCAGAAAGGGGGGAAAAAAAGGCAACGCTATAATAATGTCTATGACTATGACCTTTAAATGTTTAACTAGCAATCCCTTCTTCGCAGCCAAGATAAAGCAGCAGGTGATTAGCTTCACTATGAGTCACTATGCCCCCGTAGTGCAATAACTCAATTAGATATTTTAACAGCCTTCCGTTTTGTCTGGGGTCTGCTTACTACAGCCGTAGTCCTCTAGCTACAGATTTGTTTTGTCTCACAAGCTAAGCAGGGTTAGCCCAGGTCAGTGCTGGATGGAAATGAAGGTCCTGTAAAAAAATCCCAGATGCTCCAAGAAACGGGGCTTGTGTTTCCGGGGCAGGCACTGAGAACAAGAGCTCTGGGAGAAGGTCTGGAGCTTGTGCCTGGATACAGGCTGCAAGCTTGCAGTGAGCTAGAAGCGGGACCCTGGCCTCTCCTACTCACTGATCTCGAGATACACGTCTGTCACTAGCTCAGGCCACCCGCTACCCCCCAGCCAAACTGCACACGCTATTCTTCATTTTCCTTCTAGCTGCTGTGAATATGCTCTTAAGGGACTGTCTCACATCTCCAGAAACAGCTTAGGTGTGGTGGGGTGTGAATACCTTCACCTTCTGCCTGATCCATTTCTCAGCTGATGTTGCAGTATCTCAGTATCAGGAAATGGCTGGAGCAGGGGAATAAAGCTTCCCATAGAATATTCTTCCCAAAAAATATAGAATTCTTTTCCATAGAATAGAAGCTTCATTGTCATTCCATCGCACCTGGATTTTAGAAGTTACACCAGAAATATCTGCAAGCCTGAACGGTATTCTTGACGGCCAAGGCTTTCCCCCTCCTCTAGAGTAGTTTCTTTTTCCCCAACAGCTTGATAAGCAATTCTGAAAAGGAAAAAACCACACTTCTCTCCTCCCCACAGCTGAGTCAGCAACGGCATCAGCAAACTCCCAGAGCACACAAGCACCCTGCTGACCTCCGGACCTCCAGAACTGTTTCACTTTCCCTCAGCACTCGAGTTCTCCAAGCCCAGGCACGAGGTACTCCAGTGATCCTCGTGCTTGCAGGACCAGCCCCTGGTCCAGGGGTTACCAAACACAGAGATAAATTAGCGGGAAGGGTGGATGTTCTTTCCATGAACCCACGTCCAAATACGCTCACTGAGAATCAAACGACACACAGCTATCTCCTGTCCTAAACCTGCGCCACGGGGCACACAGGTTAAGTTTAAAAATTTACTTTTCTAAGTTTGAGCTTTAAAATTACCTTTGGTCACCTTTTACTGACCAAAGCTTAGAACTCTGTCACTGGCTGCAAGCTAACAGATAAATGCTCTTCCTCAGACAACACCTGCTCATGGGTTTTGATCCAGAGATCCTGGGTTCAAACTCCACTGCCATGGTCCATCCATAAACAAATTACAAACCTTGACAAAGAGCAATGAAACGTTTTTGTTCTACAACAGGTAGTTCCATTGAACATTCTTCCACTTCTTAAACCAAGCGTTCTGCACGATGGGAAGAGCTGCTTTCACCTCATACCTCCCCCGCTTGTGTTTAATAAGGCCACGTTTAGCATCATGTGTTTTTTTAATCCAGGCTTAGACTCACCCAGAGTCTTATCTACACACCAGTGAGGGGGTTGCAAGGAAAACATTTGTACCGTAAGCTCCAGCAGAATGCACCCAGCTTCATTAACATGAACATCTCCAGCCCAGGAACACTGCCCGTTCCCGAGGCCGCCGCCGCTGTGCACAGAAGCGTTAACGCGGGGTTACAGCTCAACGGCTCTAACGTCACCGCGACACAGGGGAGTCCTAATGAGAGTTTGGCTGTACGTGCAAAAGGGCTCCAGAAACAGTTAGAGTGGAAAGATCTACGTGAAAGACATCTCTACCTAGATGAAAGGGAGATGTTTAGTTTTACAGGGGTAAGAAGCTAAAACTGTGGCTTTTTAATAGAAAGTGAATCAAGACAAAAGAAATTCATCTTACACAGCAAGAAGATAAGCTGGCAAAAAGTAAAAGCAGGTAAGGAGTAAAGTCATGTATCAACCTCGTGACTAGAAAGCAAAGATGCAATCTCCTCGGCTTTCACTTAAGCCCAAAATCTCCTATTTCTTTCTAAGGCGGCCTTCAGCCGAGACTCTTATCTGCCGTTACCATCGTGTACTTTGGTTCGCACGATAACAGCAAAGGCACAGCGTGTAGGCACCACGATCCTACTGCTTCCAGCTCTTCTAAAATCACTTTCAGTGTTTCAACCTCTCAGCACTCCTACAAGAAAAACCTGGTGAGTCACCACAAGCAACAGAAACACCCAAATACCTGCGAGCTGCGCAGAGCTGAGCTCTTCTGCCTACAAGATTTCATCTTCCCAACAGACATCAGCCAGCTCTGAGGTGGCACTAATGCCTTCAAAACCGCAACCAATGACTTCCGGAGCTTTCTGCCGGAAGGAGGTACGCTGCAGGTGTCACGAGTGGAGGTTTAACAGGGGTAAAGTCAGAATAAAGCGTATGTTTAACAGCCATAAACCTTTCATTTTGAAAAGCAGCGCGGTCTCCCCACCACATCCCAGGAGCGCGGGAGCAGATATGTCCCTGCACGGGCGGCAGTCTGGGCACAGTACACCCTAGCTCGAGCGGCTCCTGCCACTGGTGGTTCAGATGTAAAAAACACTGTCAGCCTGAGAAGAGACATGGGTTGTGCTCTTGTACACTCAGCACAGGGGAGATGGTCCTTTCCTTCAAGGAGCGCGAGTGACTGACATCTGGTCAATTAGTTCTCTATTAACATGCAGCTGGGGACCTGGTAACGAGGAGTTGGGTTTTTTCTTCCTGATTTGATAGAAGAGACATGAAAACATGTTTTAATTTGCTACACAGACTGATAAAACCAGCTGCCCAACAGTCTCTTTTTCGAAGGCTTAATTCTCCTCGGAGAGCTGAGGAGCAGCTTTACTGCCTGCCAGATAAGTCATGTTTACAGCAGATCCTCAGAGCTGCTCAGCCTCCTGGATGAATTTAGAAATCAGACCAGAGGGTAGATTTGCAGAGCAGTAATTAGCACAGGAGGCAGGGGAGAAGCAATGGAGAAGAGTAATTTAGTCTGTGTCAACATAAGGTCAAGGTCCGGGAGGTTTGTCCAAACTTCTGGGCAGCCCATGGGCAGAGAGGCAGGAAAGGATGAAACGAGGGGGATCCACACTCTGAAAACCCAACTGCTCCCTACAGACCAGCTGGAGCAGCCTTAATCAGCTTTGCAACTCCCCTTCCTTCCCACTTCATGGCTTTTTTTTTTTTTTTTTTTTTGCCGGGGGGGGGGCCCCCGC
>NW_010413499.1:54237-59457 GCF_000710305.1 Buceros rhinoceros silvestris
CCTCGTTGCCACTCCCCCTCCTTCCCCCTTCATGGTTTTTTTTTTTTTTTTTTTTTTTGTGCAGGTGGTGGGCACCCGACAGGCAGATGTGCACTAAAACAGAAGATAAAAAGTGGTTGAGGAGGAAGAAAAAACACCGCAAGTAAAAGAAGGCCCAGTGCTTTCCAGCTTCCAACCTGCTCCTGTCCTCTCTCCCATTTTCTAGGGCATTTCCCACTCCTGTCTGTGCCTGGTCAAGACAAGTTACTGCAAATCTTCCCCAGGAGACAGTCTCCATACTGCTCCCGTTTGACAGAGGCACACCATTTCCCGACAAAAAAGCAGGGCCAAGAATAAATCCCAGCGGCCAGAGTAAGTACGTGAACTCGGTACAAGGCACAGGTAAGCAGATTTATTGGGTCTCACACTGTAACAGCACCGTCAATCATAACGATGCCCTATTTGCTATGCACACATGCCTTTAAGTCGACAATACAATTAGGTCAGCACAGAACCCCACCGTACGGGGGGTCACCTGCAGTGGTTTACTTCTAGCCCTTCCCGATTCCCTTGAGTTAATCCAAAAACTGGCCAGAGTGTCCCCATGTGGTGAGCACAGGTTGACCGGCACCTGCCCGGCTGGGACTGCCCCGCTATGTCTAGTATGTTCAGGATACACATTAGGCACACGAGTGATCACGGGAACGCGAACAGCAGGTACTCTTATCTCCAAGAACTTTGGAGATAAGATAAGATAACTCTTTTTATCGGGAACCTGGGATGTGAACCCTCAAAAAGCATGGCAAACATTACAGGAATCGATGCTGGCGTTGCTGTTGGAGCTGGCTCTCCAGCGCTGCTGGACAAGGTGCATCGGAGGGGAAGACGGAGTCTTCTGCTGAGTTCTGCTTGTAGGTGTCCCTGAAGGGCCAGCAAAAGACCTCGGATGGATGCTGCCATGAAGGACAGGACTGTCACTACCAGCAGTAAACGGCTTAAGGACACTACAACGAACCACAGGAGGAAGTGAGAGGGGAAGGAAGAGTGCCTTCAGATCACACAGCCACCCATGACAGCTCTGGTTTTTTCCTCCTCTTTTCCACACAAAATGACTACACGTCTGCCGCTATGAGCGGGCTCCTCCGCGAGGCAGGTTTGCCATCACTCCCCCTGAGGCCACACAAAATGGCAATAGCTTTTCATAGCTTCCACCACAGAGGACACGTGAGCCCTCTGACACCGGGCATACTCAGTACTGGTGACAGTGACCTTCTAGGAAGTCCCACACCACCACACATCCTTTTGTACTACCTGGCTTTCAAGACTAAATACAGGCAGCAGCACAAGGTTGTTTACTGCGCTCCACAGGCCTCTGTCTGGCTCTGGTTAGAAGCTACACCAGCACATCATTCGATCTCAGGGGGTGTCCACACCTTCAGTCCACAGACGCTTCCATTTAACGCTAACTTTGGTTCTGGCTTCTCTGCTGGGAGCACGTCTCCAGTGCAAAAAGGATGGGAACCAAATGTCCTTGCACAGGCCCTTGGAGAGATCTGAAGGTGAAGCAGTGCTCAGTCACTACCAGTGTGCTCCCTGTTAAACAGTGAGGTACAGCCTCGGACCCTGCAGCCACTCTTCACCGCCTGTCAGTTGTTTCTTGATAATTTGTTAATGTGCGTAAAACAAAAAATAGTAAAAAAAAAAGCTGTAATTGTCCTTCCCACCCAAACACACCTTGTATTTGCTGGTCCTGCATCCCAGTTGTGGGAACTGATCTGGGATGAGTGGGGAAAACAAATGGATGGAAATTTTTGTACCGAGGTCTACCTATTTTCTCTGTGATGAAAAGGGTCCCTCCAGGGATGGTTCAGACACAAGCTACAGAAGATGAGGAACATCCTGGCTAATGCCCAGCGGTCTGCTCACATTCATTGCTCGTTCCTTAACACATCTGCCTGCAGTATCTCTTATTTCACAACAGGTCCTCCTGTTCCTATGAACCTCATTCAACCTTTGTTTGCCGAGGACAAACAGAACCGATGAGAACACCGCAGTGCTCCCAGCCCGCTATGGCACAGCTTTGCCTTTATTTCTCTTGCTGCAGAAGAGACACACGGTGGTCAAGGCAAACAGTCATCTCCTCCAGCACGCAGTGCAGGCTGCAGGTCTTGGAAGGACCGTTTCAGCTGGACACCTCCAGATGATGAATGGGGAGACAGGCCTAAGAGCAAGCGGCTGGAAGGTAGCGAGGGGGTTTCGCTACCCACACAGCCCTGTGTGGCCTGGGAGCATCAGGGTTCACTGCTGAGTGGCTCTGCTGTGCATTCAGGATTATTGATTATCCTCTCCTAATACCATGATTAAGTGCCCAGGGCAAAAGAAAAAAAGTTTCATATTATATACAGATAGATAGCTATTTAAAATCATTAACAGCGATTTCTCTCTCTGAGCTAGTCTTCTACTCTCTGGGGACACCAGACAGCTGCATAGCAAGAGTCTGAAAGCTACAATAAAATGAAGAAATGAGCTTCTATAAATCATTGAGCTAAAGCTCATAATGTTTATCTGCAATGTCATGTCCCCACAATCTACAAAAGCAGATGTGTAACCTTTTGTTTTTCTTTTATCAACTATCAAACTGTCATGTAGCTATTACAAAAGATTGGAACTTTTTTTTTTCTCTAACACCACTGAGCATCAGGGATCACAGTTTCTTGTCATGGAAGGGACACTTGCATGCCAATCCATATCGTGCAGGAGGAACTGGAGCTAAAATATACAGAAATAAACCTTCAAATGGGAGGCTGTTCACCTTCTGCCAATGTTATTGCAGCTAGACTTGTCCAAAACTTCATTAACGAGGCAGTTATGTGGGATCATTTTTACCAGCTCTGCTCCATCTTCGCTAATTAATTTTCTTCTGGCAAATCCCGCCCCTGCATTTCAACTGTATTACATATACGAGGGGGCACAAGCAGCACCAGAGCTGGCCTGAGGGCCCCCAGCAATGTAGGTGAGGTGTGCTCATGGCACTTCTGCCCGGAGGAAGGGGAGGTCAGGCAGAAAGGCTGGAAGAAAGCAGACCCGCTTCAAGAGCAGGAGGAGGTTTCAGGGTCAGCAGCTGCTTTCCTACAACCTCCCTTGCAAAAGGCACTGCTGCTCCCTCAGCCAGACCTGCTCTCCCTCCCGAGCCCCAGAATTGCCACACAGACAGAGGCACCAGGGCTGGGACACTGCCTGCGGCAGCAAGAGCAGAGAAGGGAAAGGACGGTCCGGGAGACATCCCATCAGGGCAGCCACCGCGGGGATAAGCTGCTGCAGATGCAGATCGCTGCGCCCCCAACACCCCCGAGGGCAGCTGCAGCCTGAGGAGACACATTGCTATTGCCCCAGGACTCAGCGGTGACCAAGCAAGGGGGCAGCCGGTGCTGCATCACGAGTAACGCGTTTGCACGACCTCTCTGCTGGAAGCTCAGAGCTCTTCTTGCTCCCACGAGCTCCAGAAACGCCGCTGACATTTTTCCAGCCTTGCTCTGTAACGTGCTGTGGACACAGACCCTTAGAACCTCTTTCTCTGGAGCTCTACTATAGCCACCAGGACAGAAGGAGGAGATAGCAGCCTTACAGGTATTTTAGGGATCCAAATTTTTTTTTAAACCCTTGATTCTTTTATTTTTTTTTTCTTTAAAGAATAGAGCAGGAAAGCTCTCTGCTCCCTCAGGCATGACATTCAAAAATTAGCACTTGCTTGTTTTACAGAACAGGACTTGCTCTATCCAGTTTAGACCCAATCTGTTAATCTACAAACAAAAGCAAACAAATACTGAAATTGTGACTAAGGGGGATTTCAAAAGGCCTACACCTTACTGTGGTTTTTTTGAGGTATTACGAAGAGAGTCTTGCATTCTGCTGTATCTGCTGCTGGCACGAATGCAAAATTCAAAGCTGTTGTGCTGCTTTTGTCTGCTGATGTGAAGTGTAACTACACGCTCAATCCAGCCTGAGAGGGCTGCTCTTCAAAAGCTTATTTGAAGTGTAATTTCCAAAATCCTGACTGTACTGCAAGCAAACCTCTCTGCTGCTCTATGCAAACCCTCAATTTACTGCTACGCTCAAGTCCTCGAATCCACCAAATTAACAAGCTCTAGCCCACATGACTAAGGTTCACAGAAGTTCAACTCCAGCTTATGTAAGAGCAGAACTGGTGTGTTTGTCTTTAAAACAACCCACCAAGATAAATACTAGGGTCAGCAAACATGCTGTGCAATATTTAACAAGAAAAAGCTGGGACCTTAACAGGATTTGCAGCCTGAAACTGCTCCTGAAGGCAACAAACATGACATGATCATTCTGACAGCTGTGACAAATGAGGTTTCATTTGCCTGAGAGCCAGCCGTGTTCATTTAGCTGCAATTACTGGCACACCATGATCCCCCCCACGACAGAGAACGCACCCAGACAGGGAAACAAAGCATCTTGTGCAGATCAACCTGTTCAAATGGGTCTTTGTAACAACACCGAGTCTTCAAAACCAGCCATTTGCTAGCAGGCACCAACAGCTTCAGGTGTTTATTGTGGTCCTCCAGCTCTTTTCCAACCAGTGGAACCACAAAATCCAGACAAGATGCTTTAAACTCCGCACCGCTTCCCCGCGTGCCTCATGGCTGAATGCAGAGCTCGCAGGAGAAGAACATGCTATTTAGAGATGTTTACTCTGTCTGGTCCAGTCTGGGAGATTTCAAAATTGTTTCATCCAGCCTAAAATATTATTCTGAAGACTAAACATATAAATTAACTCTTTTTTTGGTAACTTGTCTTTATGCCTGTGAACATATCTGGGCTTCGTGATCTTTAGAGCAAAATCCTGCACATGTATCTACCGCTTCGTAAGAAGCCCTTCCTCACCCCCTTGTGCTTGAGCCCCACCAAAGAAGAAAGCTTCAATCAATTATACATGCACCATTTCAACATATTTAGGTGGTGAGCGAATTTAAAGGGGGGGCAAAAAACCCCAACCCTCTGGGATGTGACCATCAGCTTCCTCGACAATTCCTAGATAACACATCCACAGGGTGTCTAACCCATTTAGTCACGCCAAAACCACCACTCATTTTTCTTCAAGACAAACTGTATTCATTCCCAACGTGATGTTACAAGCCTAAGCGTCCTGCAGGCAGGAATGAAGGAGTGCTCGTCCACCTGCCCGGCCGTTTGCTGTGGAGGCCACAGCCACCGGCAGGA
>NW_010413499.1:59536-63171 GCF_000710305.1 Buceros rhinoceros silvestris
CCCGTTTGCTGTGGAGGCACCAGCTGCCGGCAGCAACAGGTGTTTTCTGGTTTTCTTCTCAAGAGAAAGTCCCAGGCACTATCTCCCATGGAATGCAAAAAAACAGCACGGCATGCAGGGCTGGGGACGGAGCCACATTCCTCTACAAGCAAGCGGGCAAGACGCCCTCCACCGCAGCCCTACTATCTCAGATGCTTTCCTGGGGTGAAAGCGGCATTCGGGGACGCACACTCCAAAAATTCAGCCAAACCATCACTTGAAAGGCAGTTTTCCCCACTTGGTTTTTCTTTTTTTTTGTGCAAGCTAGTTTCTCAACAGCTGCAGAGCACAGCACGTTTTCACAGCTGAGGCTGAAGGCTGCCCTGGCAATAGCTAACTTCTGTTCAATGCTTCTATGCAGGCAAAATGTTCAAAAGTTATTTTCAACAACTTTATTTTTTTCTTTTCAAACTCTGCAGTGAGCCAAAATAGCTCAAATTTCTGAGAACAAGATATGCCAGAGAAAAAAAATGAAAATAGCAGGATTAAGAAAAACAAGTGGCGGAGATGAGGAAAAACATGGAAATGGATTTTTGATTAAAAACATTCCACATAACCCATGACCAAAGCAAACAGCCATGCAACGTGCCACCAACATCTTCTGAGGAGTACTTAGCAGTGAAGCATCACACAACTGAATGCAAATTTCAAGAGGAAATGGCTTGTTTCTGGTCTTTAAAGGCTTATAAATGTCTTAACCTTTGCTCGCTTGGTGCAGCCCTGCACATTTACAGTGGATTAAGCTAAACGTGGGCTTAAGTAACTCTAGGATTCCAGCTTAAATCGTTCCTATGGGGAGTCTTTCTCATCCTGTTGCTCATTGGGCATTTTCAGACATCACCGAACATACTCCACCTGGGAACATTAGACAGCAACACAGCAGCCACCCAAAATCGAGTCATGCTGCCCATGTTTACAATGTAAAAAGTTAATGCTCATCCTGATAAATACAGCTTTGGAAAAGGTTATTTCCCTCCCCCTCCGCAAACAGAAAAGGTTAACTTCATCGTTTGCTGCGCACTCGTCAAGCTCTCATGGCAAGAACGCAGCCCAGCATTCCTGGGCACCAAAGGACCTGCCAGAGCATCCCGGCAGAGCACCCAGAGAACCGTCCTCAAACTCCTCTGCCGCAGCCTGTTCCTTCCGTAAACTTGCTTTTAAGGCAACGTTTATGAACAAGTCCTTAGACCAGTAAATCCGGAGGTAAACCCCACTCTACCTCTTCATTTAGGGTAGTCATTAAAAGCACAGAGACAGGAGAGTTCCTGCCTCTGCCTGCTTGCAGATTACCCCCCCGACAGCTAAATCGCAAAAATTTACCTCTTCAGTCACAAGTGACTGCTGTGCTGCCGACAGCCGACTCCAGCTAGTCTTTACACCTACTTGATGAATTACATTTTACTGCTTTTTTCTTCTAAGATAGCGCAGGATGCTCAGAGGAACATCAGCAACACTAAATACGGCAGCATCACAAGCGGAATTGCTGCCTGGGAGATGCACCGGCAGAGTTCAGAACCACCATTTCACACAGGGACTGGCGAAATGCTCGAAATGTAAGAGGTCTCTTCAGCCAAGCCCAGAGACGCGGGAGCCGCAGCTCCTTCGACAGCTGCCTGCCATCGCTCCCTTACCTTACATTAATTTATAGGGTTGGTAATACACTTCATATACCGCAGGTCCCACCCCGGGTTCTCCCCAGAGTGGGTTCAGCATTTTCTGTTGAGGTGGGGTGGTGTTTGCTTTCTACAAGCCTTCTGGAAACGACTGACTCCTGCCAAAAAGAGCACCGAACTCGGGAGCTTTCCAAGGGCAGTCTTTCTGAGGGCTGTCTGCTCCTGCCAGCCTCAGTTTTGCGTCACAACGTGCACTTTGGCAGGCTGTTTCTCCACAAACACCTCTTGCGGCTGCTACCTTTCGCCAGCACCCAGCCAGACACTGAGCGCTCTCTCAGCAAGAGGCGGGCTGCACAGACTCGTAGCTAAAAATATCAGTTAATGGGAAGCTACGGTAATACTAAAAGCATTTTTTATGCTTAAAAAGCATTCAAGTTTATTCCCTTGTCAGTAAAAAACAAGGCAAACTTAAAATTCAAGAGGACCTTGATTTGCCACTAGGTTTTCCAAATTCAAGAAGAAAGATGTTCAATTATTTATTTCTGGGGAGAAAAATCTCCCCCCACCCCATCCCACTTCCCCACTTCAAGAAAAAGGAAACATAATCAGTGTCCACACAAAAAACAGCCTAAAGCCCTTTGGGCATGTTTTGAAGGAGCTATTTAGAGTAAGGAACATGGGCATTCTCTATCCTTGTATTTATAATGAGGCTCAGCCATCCCCAGGAGCTGAAGCAGAATGAAAATGGGTCATATCTAATTAGCACTATTGAAGCGTGAAGCCCAAACATCCCTGAAATGGAATAAATTTTTTTTTTTAATAACTCCAGCTCCATCAGAACATCTCACCTAAGTGAGATGCCAGAAGCTTACAGGGTACCATAAAGCAAGTGCATATCCAGAGACAGTGCTTTGACAAAATCTGACCTATCAGAAACAATGACGCGATTAGTCCATCAGCTTAGCTCAGCCTGTCCTTTAATCACTTTTTATTGTAAAAAAACAACCCAACCACAAAACTAACACAACTCTCACAACATACAGATCCACTGGCTACACGTGGATGAAGCGTGTTCGGGAAGGGCACTTCCCAAAGCAGACGGCTGGACAGAAACTGGTGGGATCCCATTCCTCCTCCCAGCAGAGGTGCCCACATGCTGCCTCACGTTCCTCAGCAACCCAGTCAGGCTCTGCAGCAAGCCTGGCACCCAGCCCTGCTCCTCACCCCCACCTCCCTCCCACACTCACAATAGCCCCACTCGAGTGTCGGAGCCCACCCGGGCTGGTGCAGAACATCACATTTGAATGGCAGGGGTGTGCGCTGAGCGCTTCTCCTCCCGCCTGCCAGAGAGGAGGCACCGGGAGATCACCTGGGTGGTGGAGGGGAGGAGAGGCGGCAGCGAACTCTTCGTGTTTACAGTACCCCAGGCTCCACGGAGGGTGCAGGAGCACCTGCACGTCAGGCTGCCACGCTTTGCTTCGCCCTCCGCCGCCAGAGCCTGCTGCTTGCTCTCACCCGCCAGGGCTCACCTTGACTTCAGGCAGGCTCTGCCCCCTGCACCCAGCACCCAACATCCCGTTTGCTGCGGGGGAGACAGATGCCAGCGAAGCTATGGGGAAGCACCCCGGGGAAGTGCCCGCAGCTCAGGCTACCCACCCAAAAAAAGCCATCTAGTGAAGCATGCAAACCCACTCTCCCTGTGAGCAGGACTCCGCGCTCCCTATCGATCAAAACCAACGAGCCGTAAACGCCACTCACCCGGCAGGGTTTGGAAGGCACCACAGCCTTCTGGAAAAAAAGTGCCATGAAAAAAAAAAAATTGGAGGGGGGAATTAATTGAGCCTGCAGCTGTCTGCTCTACATACCAAACGTCACAAAGTTCACATTGCTGCACAGGGCTTTTTTTTTTTTTTTTTTTTCAAAAAAGAGATGAGCAGGCGAAAGCGGCGCAAAAACCAGAACAAACTGTGCCCATCCCTGACC
>NW_010413499.1:63237-83183 GCF_000710305.1 Buceros rhinoceros silvestris
TTTTTTTTTTTTCAAACAAGAGATGAGCAGGCGAAAGCGGCGCAAAACCCAGAACAAACTGTGCCCATCCATGACCACGCTTTTATCTCACGGCTGACTCTGTCTTTTGGGGAACTTGGCACACGAGCACCTTGATGCATCTCCTGCACTGATTTTGCAGAGAAGGGGTTTTTTCCTTTTTGCTTAAGTTCTTCTGTCACAGTGGGAGGCAGCGCACCACTGGAAATGGAAGCAAAAATAGATGTGCTTTGATTATAGAGACATGTAAAAAATGTGTATTTTTTTTTTAAAGGCATAGCATGGCAGTTCACAGGCCACCAAGCCCTCCCAAACTGCTCAGGTGCAAAGGAACAGCGATGGCTGATCCACGTCGATGATGGGGAACAGCAAAGGCTGGAGACCACTGGTCCAGTGGTCCTGGGTTTCAAGCCCAGACCGCACACTGTCACTGCTGGGGTAACAGTCACCCTTTTTATTGCTTGTAACAGCAGAATTTCAATTACATTAGTAAAAACACAGCTTGTACCAGAAGGTACTCTTCACAATTCCTTCTGTAACCAAAACTCGCTCTCCATCATTTCATTATCACACCTATATTAATGCTGTGACTGCAGGGAGTCTGAGCCGCTCGCAGCCTTGTCAGTGGTTCGAATTGTATAATGCTTGATGTACCTATTTTTTTCTTCAAGCAAATTGCCCATCAATTGGTTAACGGCTCTACCAAAGTGGCTCCAAAAGTCCTGAGACCGAGTTTGCCGAAAGCTCATCTTCCATTGAGGATCTCTCTCTCACCAGCCCGGGCAGCTTGTTGTGCTCGCAGTTCTTGAAACATGGTCTCTGGCTTAAATATCTAACCAGAAGCTGCCCTCTGATGTGCTTCCGACCACGTTTGATACTAGGGCTTCCAGGTTCTGAAAACTGCCTTTCTGGGGACTGAACCCAAATACCAAAACCAGCCCCCTTGCTGCCCAAATCGCACGTTCGAGGTTTCCCACCCATGGCAACGGGCACAGCCAGTGAGGAGCCAGGACCAGCATCCAGAGCCTCCACCACCAGAAAGGCCCATTGACTGTGGAACAGAAATAGCAGAGGGGAGGCTGTCAGTGGAAAAATGTGATGAGAATAGAAGGCAAGAGAGTAAAAGCCCTGTCAGCACATTTCACAGACAGTCTTTTTAATGAGGAGATAAACAGATAAAGCTTTCAATCCATGTATGGAGCTTTTTTAAAAAATTTGAAAAGAAGCTAGCCAAGCACATGAGATTCAATAGAAAACAAAGGCTGAACAAAACACTTTCTGACAAGGCCTAAACAATCTGAAAAATGTCAGTTCCAGTACCACAGAGAAACCAAAGATTTCCCCTACTCCCTACCCACCCTAATAATTTCCTTTAATTACCTCTTCCTTTCAGGTAGCTGGCTGTACAGTGACGTTAACAAGGCTGTAAGAAAAACAACCCCCAGTTTTGCGCAGGACCTCCAACTCCGCTGCAGCAGCACTGGAAGTCAGGTCAAGGACTGGGAGCAACCTTCCCTACTGGAGACACGTCCAAGCCACACAGTTTGGATCCAGACCTCCCCAGATACCAGAGACCACCACCACTGTGGCAAGACTTTGTTCTCCCGGCACAGCTGCCAGCTGTGGTATCTGCCACCCTCCGCAACCATCTGATGTGCAGAGCAGTTGTCCCAGTGGTAACACGCTAACCGTTTCTTAAATCTGATGCAACACATGGAAATCAGGTGTGCAAATGGAAAATCAACATTCAAAAACCAGCCTGCAGCTATTAAGCAACAAGGGAGATTTCTTCATATGAAGATGATTGCAAACACAGAATTTAAAAACATGAGATGGGACCCAGACAAGCAACCTTGCAAAGGATAGCTCTGTCTTCTGACACCACCCAGAAGCAGTGAAGTGCTCTCCCACCGAGGCTTCTTCCATCGTAACCTGGAACAGTAACCCCAGACTGGGGGTGGCAGCTTATCTGTAGACTTCTGTATGCCCCCCCGATTCCTGTTGACACTCATCCTTTAGGTGGAGTCTTCAAATGAGTTATCTTCCACGCACAAAGAGATTAAAAGCCAGCAGCCTCCAGTGAAAGGCTTTATAACCTCTGCTACGCTCTCCTAAGCAGCTTGCAAAACCTACGGCATCTTCAGAGATAAATGATTTAGGGGGATTTTCAGCACAACCAAAATCTGCCCCGCACGTAACACCACAACTTCACCCCTGATGTTGTAGGAAACAGTACGTGTGGATTTAGCTATGACTTTTCCCCGGACAACGCGATACCCATCACTTACAACCCCCAAACTTAGAAATGAAGCAAAGCCACTCTAGTATACAAAATCAAACTAAGTGACAGCCTTACTCTACCGAAAATAAATCTTCCTGGTTTGGGGTTTTTATGTTTCAGAGATTTCACTTCAGGCTGGCAGAAGAAACCCATATCCTAACGAGTCAGCCACAGCAACGCATTACAAACACATATACACTTAAATAGGAGACCCTGCTGCCAGACGTTTTCAACAAACCGCAACTAACTGCATATTCAGCCACCCTGAAGAGGCACCAGGGCCCGTTTTCTGTGGTAATACACAATATATGCAAGTATCACCGTGTAGGAGGCAGCACAGTCCTGTTTCCCAGGTTGTACACACCATGCAACTCAAACCATGTAGGTTTTTATTTCTAAGCAGCGAAGCAGGGCTAAAGACCGCCTTCTGCGTGTAGTTAAAGCAGAATTAAATCACTGCCTACACGTCAGACGAAATAAAGTCTAATGTGGTTTTCTAACATGTAACAGCTGGGCCAAAATTATCTCTAGACATAAGGGTCACGATCGGAGCAGCGACTACACCACCGCAGACCTCCAGAGCGGTGTTCCAGATTGCCTGCTCTGCGAGGCCGTAGGCTCCCTGCGCAGCAGATCCTGGTCTCGGACCCCCTGGTACAACGGGCTAACTCAGATGCTGTGCCTGCCTCTGCCTGCAAAAGCAGCCGGCAGCCCCCTTCAGCTGAAAGTCCGTTTTGCTCCTCGTCCTCTCGAACGGAGGTGCCTTGGTACGTGACTATATGCGTCTTCATCACCGTCTGACGCAGTCTGAATGCAACCACCCCAACTCTCCCCTTCTCATCTGGATTTGTTCAAATAGCTAGTTAGAATGGTATTCTTCCCAAACAACAGGGTGAGGGAACGCTTGGGATTGTTTCACAAATTCTTGCTTTCTCACTTCTATTTTGCAGAAGCAAGCTGGGCCAGGTTAACCAGCGTACCAAAGGAAGCATCGAATTCATCACCGCTCAGGCTTCCGAGTCCGCTGAGATTTGAACAGCCTACCCAAAAGTTTGGGGGACAAAAGCTTTCCATTCACACCAGGGAGATCTCTTTACAGGACTTTGTGTGACATTCTCAGTCTGAATTGAATAAAGATAACAAGGGCACAGACTATTTTTAAAAACCTCCTCAAAATACACACGCTCTCTGAATAATGCAGAAGTTAATATATCTACCTAAGACTAGAGATGAATACATCAGCTGCAGTGACTGCTCCTGAGGTCATGGAATAAGCCCAGATAAATGGGAAACTGCACAATGAGGTACTCGCAGCAAGGCCAACTGTCTAGAGTATCCCCATTTATTATAACAGTTGGCCAATCCAAGATGAAGTAAGATCTTTTTCTTGCATCTTAACCCCAGGCTTTTGAAACATACCCTGCACTGCCTGCCTCCGACACCTTTTTTTAATTTGGAAGCTGCCTTCGGGATTGAGAAAGCTGCATATGCTACTTGTTAATTTTTTTGAAAAGGAATTCAACAGTTAAGCACTTTAACTGGTTATTTCATCTGGTCCAGAGCATTCACTTCTCACCCCCATCAATAAAGGAATTTGTTAATGGACTTCGCTTCAGTCCCACTCACTTTCATGACACACACATAGAGCAAAAAAGTTTCTACAGAGATGGCAAAATTCCAGCATTTGCTTTCAGGCTGCTCACCATGAAAAACAGAGCTATATTCCTTAAATATTCTATGAATCAGAGCCATAACTCAAAGCTAGAAATAATTACCTTCTCTGGACAACATTCAGCAACCCATTCCCTTCTTCCCCAGCCTGCCAGCTGCCTTTAGCACAAGCAGCCACGTCCCTCCTTTTAATCGTGCACTCCTTTTTTTCTTGTAGTTCAGTCTTTTCCCATTTTTCCCATCATCTTTCCTACACCAGCTTTTTACAGGGCTTATACAGGGCTCCGTCCCTGGGTTTTTTGCTCTCTGCACTCTGCTGAGCTTCTTCCTGGGAGTCCAAACTCCCACTGAAATAATTTTATTGTCATCAGCAGGAGTGTAGCATCCACTCAGATACTTTTTTCAAGGGCTTTCTCAAACGTAAACCTAAAATAAACAACTTGACGTGGATGACTCAGATTAGCTCGCGTTTTCAGTCTTACTCCTCGTCTCAAACGTCTTGGATCACCTCCATTTTTGATGAGGTTCAGGCATTGCTTTAAATGAAACCCTGCCAAAAAAAAGGCAGACTCGAGGCGTGCTCTAGCCCTGCTGCCTGGTCGCTGCAGGCATGGCCACCAGAGCCAGCTACGGAGGGCTGCTGTCTGCTTAACTCCTCCTCCAGGTCGTCACATCCAGGCTGGGCTCGTGGATTCCTTCTGAAAAGCAGCAGAGACGTGCTCTTCCCCTCTGTCCTAGCGCTGAAGCTCGTAACTGAGTCTGGGTTTTAGTCATGCTGGTATCTCCTGTTTTGATACTGTGTCCTGTTGCTGCGTTCAGACGGAGCTTTCCTTCCCCTGGTCTAGCTTTACCAACGCACTCAAAGTCATTGCTTCCCTTCTGGTTTCGGACTTCCTCCGCGCCTCCATCGGGCTTACGCTATTCCAACCTTCACAGACTACGCTGTGCCATTGGAGCACCTGCTCCAGGTTCAGCTTGGCCAACCCAGCTAGATGTCATCGCTCATCTGGTAAGCTCTCAGCATCCTGATTTCTCTCTAATGAACTAACAGTACCTCCTGTCACATACAACACATGCCTGTCTGTCCCCAACCTGGAATTCTGGGTTGCTGCCTATCATATGGATATTGCTGTCACGGTTATACACTGCAGCTACATGGTGGAACAAAAAAAAGCTTTCACTGGGTTCAGCGCTGTATAGTCTTGACTCAGTATAAGCCAAAGTAACCCTACATTTATTAAAAACTGGCCACAAAACAGCTCAAAATACTCCCAAATATTATTATAACTGAAAATACTCCCAACTATTTCATAAAAAACATTCCCTGCCTGATTCTTGCTTTTTACTTTGAAGTCAGTCTCGCTTCTAGCAACGCTGATACCAGCATATGGAGCAGACTGCAGCAGTTTAAAGTTGCCAACAAGTTTAAACAAACAAATTACAGAAATTAAAGTTTAAGCAAAACTTTCTTCCCAGAAACAAATACTGACACTGGATACAAAATATGAAAATGCCAAGCCAATACAAACACTGAGGAAGACAAAACAAAACCAGACAGGAATTCCATTCTGGCATAAGCGACAGCCTGAGTTTTGTGCCTGATTCACGAAGGAGCGGTTTCACTTCTGAAAAATTCAGCATCTTTCCCCCCAGTAGAAGCACCTGGCAAGACCGGGAGGACGATGCAGAGCGCTGCGCTCCCTCTGCCCAGGGACTCACCGGGCAGATGCTGGCCAGATCTCTTCTGGTGGTGTTTTAAGTTTCACACGGGGCAGACTGGCAGTACCCGGGGGTAGCTCTTGCTAGAAAATATTACGCCAGCAGATCACAGGCTCCACGAGCGGACGAGCCTTGCAGGCTAAAACCCAGGGTGCAGCTTCGGTGATAGAGACTTGCTTTGATGTGACCCGTAGAATTAGCCATAATCCTGGTGTGACTAAGTATGTTATTTGTGATCTTTACTGCCCACGACGGAAAATTTAACGACACCTCTACTTCTTTTTGCTCTTCCAGGCTAGCAAAAGACAGGGTGAAAGATAATACATGATAAACTCACACCCTATTTCACACTGGCCGGTTACTTTTCCTGTTGTTTGGATGGGTGCTGAAGCAAAATTTAAGCTATCAAGACATTAATAAAAGAGCAATCCAACTATCAAGAAATTAATAAAAAGGCAATCTAGGCATCCTTGCTGTTACTTCCTCCGAACACAAGGCATTCTGTAGCCCTCAGCTCCAGGTGAAGGGCTGCCACACACATCAAAGGCAGCTCCTTTCGCCTGTGCGGACACTGCACAGCCAGAGCAGGGCCCTCTTCTGCATGGAGCCCCTCGAGGTACCTACCATGAGCCATTCAAATTAAAACATGCCTAACCAAAGCGACTGCGTCTGAAGCACCGTCATTACATTTCCAAACCAAAACGCAAAAGCTACGCGTGTGACCGGCGAGCTCTGGCTGAAGTAACGCACTGCCTGGAAATGCTGCTTGAGGAGCGTGCTGAACACAGCACCACGTTTTGTGACGTTGTTTCGCTACAGGACACAATCACTTCAGAACCAAGTTCAGTCTGGCCACTCCAAAGGCAGCAGCAAGCAGCGAGGCAGATTACAAAGAACCAAATCTTACCACACGACCTTTTCAATCAGATGCTAAATAGCAGCTTCTCTCCGTGGCAGCTCATCAAGGTTGCTCCATCAGATCCTCCCTACAGCCCAGTCTAATATTACAGCAGCAAGTCAAGCGAGGACACAGACATTTCACTTTCTCCTGAAACCACGACTTTACAAAAGAGGAGCAATTTCTCAGGGCTTTTTCCTCTGCTCAGCAGAGGCCATCCCATCACATTCACACCTCACTACCCGTAGCGCTTACAGCCCGAAGTGGTCCAGGACCAAGTTCTCTAAAAGACATTCCCTACAAGCTGTTCTACGTCACTGCCCATGCTGAGGAGGGTCCAGACGGTTTCATCTGAAGTCGGAATGCAACAGACTCCGGCTTCTTTAAGCCCCTTTTGGTCATATCTTCTGGAATCGACTTGCAGAACTTGAGGCAGAGTTCCATCTACACATACGAAGGCTTTGCCTCAGCCCAAACAGCACAAGCTGAGAAGTTTTGGTTGCGCATAGTTAAGTAGCAGATGTGAAACCAATCGCTCCAGGCAGCGCTGTACCATCATTAAGAAGCTATCCAGGTAGCAGCGAAAACCAGGACCGTAAGAACGGGAGTCCAGGCACATACCTTTCAACTTCATTGCTTTTCCTGTTCTACGGATCATCCCCAGCCTGCACTCCTTCACCTGCTTGCTCACGGTGAGTACCTGCTCTCTGAGCTATCCTCAGTCACGTACACAGCCTGCACAGCTTCCTGCCCACGCTCTGCCTTGTCTGGAAATGAAGCAGCTCCTTCTCAAGCCGAGTTTGAGTAACTCTACCTCGTGGCTGAAAGCAAACTCCTGCAGAAGGTCTGACCTGTCACAAGAGCGTTTAGAACAGGGGAAAACGGCACCCAGGGTAGAAAGGCTAAACTACAGAAAAACACTTTGCAGCTCCAAGGAGGAAACCTCTGTCAAATACTAGAGTCTTTATGCAATAGGAGATCACATGCCTGAACACCCCTGCGGAGCTGCACCCTCACGCTGGGGCTGGAAGGTCGCTGCGTCGCAGCATGGCCATCTTGCACACCGGGAGGGAATCTCAGCCGTGCCACAGGAGAAGGTGCTCTGTGCAGCTGCTCAGGTTCCAAGAGCCTCGCCGAGGTCCAGCTGGGCAGCATCCCTCAGAGGCTACAGGATTTCCTCAGCACACCTCAGCCTGGTCTCTGTGACAGTCAGTAAGGTGGAGGCAGGGACTGTGTTTACCGGAGGGGTGCTGGCTGCAGCGGTCTGCTCGCTAGTGTTCCCAGCGGTCTGCGGGAGCTATGGAACACCAGCTGCCACCCACGCCTGCACCTCAGCAAACTCCCAAGACAGGAGATACCAGCAGCCATCCCTTTCCACCTGAGGAAGGTACAGGGACAATTCATTCATGTGCACACACACAATTTTTTTTTTTTTTTACACTACCAGCCTCAGCCAGCCATTCCTGCCACACAGCCCTGAATAACCGAGATGCAGGAAGCACAGTCAGTCTCACTTCTTGCTTGCTGTTACTCGACACTAAGTCCTGCCATCAGTCAGCTCTAGAAACTTCATTTTTCATTGAAGTGCCTGGGTCTTCAGTTCTATCAGTCCCACTAGCCACAGCAGCTACGTAAGGACCACCAAAGCACACAGAACATAAAACTTTGGATTTTGCTGTAGCAATTGTGGTTTAGTCTTGATAAAATGCCTGATGTGCTTATGTTAGCAGTACTGATCTCGTGCCCATTTATCACTGCCTGCATTTAAGTCTGTTGCAGCCTGTCAAGTATCTGGAAGCTCTTCCTGCCATCTGTTTCCTTCCTCCAAGGGTGCTGCAGTTTTCCATCACTGCTCTCACACACCAAAAAAAAAAAAAAAAGGTCTTCAGAATTATTTTTAAATGAACTATGCATTTTGAACCTGTCTCTGCAGGTTGTATCAACTGTCATTTGCTTGGATTGATAAAATTCATCACATTACCTGTCTCCCCCCTCACAAAGTCACACCAAAATCTATTTTCCCTACTCTTGCTTTGTGAACCGGTAATATCAAACCCAGCCAGTTAAAAGGGCAAGAACATACCAAGCTGTTTCCAGAATGCAGTGGCTTGCTGCTCCTGCAGAAAGCTGTCACGCCAATTACCAAACCGATTAACAGCAACTAAACAAGGAGACAGATTTGTAGGAAGACTTGTTTGAGTTTCAGTGCCGAGTGGTACTTTTATTGTCGCCCTCTGAACATCAAAGTTTACAACAGATTGTTGGTGGTACCTTTTCTGCAGTGCTGAGGTTCCTCCAGTTGAGCACCTCTGTAGGTAAATATTGCTCTGTTCCTACAGAAGGCACTCAGGAATTTACCATCTCAGGAAACAGGCTGCCCTAAATACGTAAGGATCCTTCTGGAGTTTGCCAGTAAATACCCGTAAGCGTACATAAACATCTACTTGTCTTAACACAAAGCCCAGTTTTTCCATAATGCAGGAGATACGTCACATGGTAAACCACCTTCAGAAGGACAAAAAATAACCCAGCACCTTAAACTACAAGGAGTACCCTTGAAGAAACAATGATTTGAAAATGCAGGTAATTTAAATAACTTACCTTCTGCAACTACTGGCTTCGATAACCCAAAACTAGAGCTGGGCTGGCTACTTAGCATTCCCTTCCCATTTTGTATACTGCAGCCATTTTGCAGGAAAAAAAAAAAAAAGAGTATGGGATTTCTCACGGGAAAACATTTTCATTTTAAACTTGAGGCGAAAGACTCGTAATGGACCACTCAGATTAACAATACCATTGCAAGCGTCAACAGAAGCACTGTGGTGTTAGTATCACGTTTGGAAGTAAAGACTAAAAATCTGTTTAGAGTCTATTTTGCAACAGGACCACAGAAAGCAAAGGGGGACAAAGTCTGGCGCCAGGTCCATCTACTGTATCTGACAGTTGTAATAATACCTTCTTTACATAATCTCGCTGGAAAACACCGAGCGAATCTGACCTACATGTTTTAAATAACCTGCTGCTTCTACTCTACGGAGAAGCTGGTATTAAACCATTAAGCTAATAGTCAGAGCTGGCTAGTGCTTGGGTTTTAATAAGATCTGGCCCCAGCTGATAAAGTACAGTCAGAAAGCTCTGCAAGGAGAATCTTCACATGAAAACCTGGTCATGGCAGCACCAGCTCCATTTCCCCCCAAAAGGCCATAAAACCAGCACTAAGCTGATGTGCTCCGTCTATTAAAAGTATCATACCCACCCGTGTTCCAGCAGGTGATGGGAGCAAAGGCATTTAAGCATAAGGATGCTTCTCGGAAGGGCGTATGCTTTGCTGAGCTTTACCCATATTCCCCATATTTTGAATACTGAGGAGCTACTCAGCGTGAAGGACCATGTGCCATGCTACTTGCTAGAACAAAATCCAGCCAAAAAATCCAGCACTTTTGCCTCCAGAAGTTATAGAAGTAGTTGTAGAAGGCAGAGCTGAAAAACTTGTAGTTATTAAATCGTGCAAGAAAACTGGGAGGATTTGTATTGACAGAAAAAACCCATGCATTCTTCAAATTAACTGCAAACTGCCAGGCACTGCTTGCCTCCCCTTTTCAACCCTCACAAGCTCCCTGCTATGAAAGAGCAGCTTCAGCGCAGGCAGCCCTCCATGCACCAGCACCACGGGTGTTTGTATCCTCCAGGTCGCCACTCCAGCACCGCTTCTTCCCCATGAACAGAAAACAGCAGTAATTCACAGCATCCCTAAACAGCATACTGGGATTTGTTGGACAAACGAGCCCTGTCAGACTGGGAACGCTACGGAGGGCAAGACGACCCCTGCAGTTTGATCTGTGACCACGGGTCTGGCTGAAGCTGCTGCCTCTGCTTCTTAGATGAATGGGCTCTGTCTGCTCTGCCCACAAATTCCCTTCCATCTTCTACCTGGTCTTTCTCCAAAGCTAACACGATTCGGACAGGGATGCCGCCCAAGATGTTTCCCGAGGGTTTTGTTAGGTAGCAGCTCCTGAGTGCTGCATCTGAACCGGCCCAGAGAGAGCACTGAGCTCCAGGCTCAGTGCTGCTTAATGCCATCGGTTTTACAGCAAAGGCTCATCTGCCTGCCGTGCCTGCTGCACAGCCAGCGTCAGTGGTGAAAGGTACTGCAATTTGAGAAATTGAGCCGTCTTCTAGTTTTGTGGTGTTTACAGTATATTCAGCTCAGGTTCTCCAGCACTCAAGAAAGCTAGAATTCTTTTTAAACAAGTATTTCATGAGGTTCACAAAAAAAAAATCTGAAAAACATGGAATACATGATATGAACACAAGCCCAGTAACATTCTGCATTTGCAGCTTCCCACAAAGATCAGCTTAAAAAACAAAGTCCTCTCTAAAATAGGAAGCAAGTAGCGTAGTCCTTCTAACCCCTAAAAGGCAGATTTGCTTTGGGTTCAGATGTTTGGGGCGAGCTGTGCTGTCTGCACAACCCCAACCATTGCCTGCCATCTGGATTTCCCTTGAGGAACATAATTAACATCAAGTTAAAACCCTACCACCAGCATAAGGGAGATAATTGAAATCCAGGCAGTCCCAAGACTCTTCTCAAATTGAGGAGTTGCTAAACCAAAATGTGAAGCTGCAGCGAGATGTTCATATTAATTATACTAACCAACCATCCGGGGGCTCCTATCTGAGGGCACTTTTCCATGGATAATTCATGGCAGCTTTTGAGCGATCGTCCATTACACACTGTGCATTCCTCAACAACACGAACAAGCTGATACAGCTACTTCGGGCTTCCAGCACGAACGTTCAGAGGCTGCGTGACTCCCCAGCCGAGCCAATCTCTCAAACGGTCTCTTGCGGTGACTCCTTTGTCAAGAGAGCAGCATTTCATGGTTTAGTTTCCGGCAGCGTACTGCCTTGTAACACCCTCGAATTATCCAGGGACGGTACCTATGAGCGAACAGACTGACATTCCAGGCAAAAACATCTTTGAACCTGGTTTTAAAAAACACCTGTGTTCAACTGCTTTTGGCGATGCCTTCCCGATTAGGTTTCGGGCACTTTGGGTTTTCCCCTTGAGGTTCTGCCCAGCAAAGCTTTTTGTGATTCCTCCATATAAAACTACACAGAGAGTTACACCAACTCAGTGGGTAAATACATCCCCCTGATATGAGTAAATCAATTTAATTGACTAGCCACAAAGTTAATCAATTAGATTAACGGTTGACCTACTTAAAGATGGGGAAAAGTATCTGACATTTATTTTCTAGAAAACAACATGCAGTACGGCTTCACTACAGAAGCAGTCAGGCAACCCAGATAAAGCAGACTGCAGGCTAAGGGCACACACAGCAGCGGAAGAACGCTGGCCTCAGTGGGCTCGATTTTCCTCTGGTGCATTTACACGAAATTGGGAGACTTGGGGAAAAACCAGCAGCACCAAGGCTTTCTGTGAAACACAGAAAGCTATCCACTCGCCACAATGAGTTTTTCCCCCCAACAGTGGCAGCTCAAACGACCAAAATATCCCACTCTAGATTTTCTCAGAGCTCTTCAGAGCCTGGGGTTTAACCAGGAGAGGGGAGAGGAAGCAAACGCGACAAACCCTTGTTCCATGGCCAAGCTTGCTTTGAAAACCTCTCTTAAAAACTCCTGGGAACCTGCATTTCACACTACTGTGTCTATGCCCTTACAAGTGGCCCGTCCTGCAGCAAGCTGCAGCAGAAGGGGTTTACCTGCATTCGCCCACAGCGCCGGTCAGCAGTTACCTCATCGCACGTGCTGCTAAAACCCCCTGCTTCTGTCTAGGGTCCCATTTATTGGACACTTGATTTCCTACCCCACGTTCTTCCTGTTCAGTTGACACCATTTAGGTACATACTGTATTAACAGCTGGCTGATTATTACTCCAAACTGTTTGGCATGTTGGGGGAAAGGTGTGGGGCTTTCGTTGTCGGCTTTTTGGTTTCGGAAGAAAAAGCTTTGTTGGGAGAAACAGCGCTTCGGACAAAGGTTACAGGTTCACGCTCCACAAGCGGGTAAGCAACAGCAGGGCAGCTAAATCAGTCTCCACCCAACACTACGGCTTCTCGGTCTGCAGCGTGGCTTCACACACACATCACGAGATGAAGGCAGCGACTACAGAGCAGAAGCCCATTCAAGTCTTTTGAAGAAAGGCTCCTGTGGCAGTGCCACGCTACTCAGAAAGACCTATTTGTGCCAGAAGCTGGAGCAACCCTAACAAGTCATTCCTTCAGCTGCTCATCACTCAGACTGGCACGCTGACGAAGGCTGCGCTGCCTGCTAGCGAAACGCGCTTCCTTCCCGAGCAGCCCATCTGAATGCTGTAACTCTCGCTCATGTCAGACTACATGTAACGTCGCTTATAATTAACAAACCTCAGCAGCAGCAAATAATTCTGAGAGACAACCGAGCGAATGATGTCCGTTTTTATGAGAAGGTGGTTGCACCAGGGGCAATGCATCAAACAGCTACGTGACATTAAACTTTCTTCTGAAGCATTCACCTGTTCTCTATTAATTTACTCCTTTGCTATTTAAGGACTGACAGCACTGAAGAATGTGTCGTTCCATTAGACAGATAGCTGTCCTGCCTCCGGGGAAATGTCGTTACTGTAATGGAAAGAGATTTAAGGCTCGTGTGCCAGCAGCCCGGGTCTGCCCTGAGCAGCTGCTCAGAAACCCCTCACAACCATTCCTCTGGAAACCACAGACCCAACGGCACAGCCAGAAGTTTCCAAAAAATGAAAAGCATCTCTCATCCCTCAGAAGAACGTGGGTAAACAGAGAACAAACAAGGAGGGGAACAGTTGGGAGTCAAAGCCAGCTTCTGCCGGACATCTCTTGCGTGGGGCAATTCCAGGCAGGAGGACGTAACGAGAGCGACTCTGCTTTGCAAGGTAAATTAGGACAATTCACTCATGGTTCTTGCAAATAGGTACTTTGAAGGTAGTCCAGCATATGTCATTCAGTATCTAATATACACAGAGAAGAAGTTATTATTTGTATTCTTATTCGCTCCCAAGAGTACGCTTTCCTTCCAGTTATGCAAAAACGAAGAAAACAACCTGTAATTTTGGCTGACTTATTTCACTCATTTTTTCACAGCTTTTCTCCCCACTTTTCCCAGAGGCTTTTCCTGAGAAAAAGCTCCTTCCTAGATGGCTTCAGTTGTATACTTGCCCTTCAGTCGTGGTCCCCTCAGTAAGTTTTCATGAGACATGGTCACACGGTTTAGTTCCCAGGGTCACCTGAACAGTAGCACTGTGTAAGGACAGCAGCAATCCTTGGGATGGATTAATTTTCACAGCAATTTTAATACCCTCAGTGCAAGATGGAAGCTAAGAAGCAGAAAAACAAATGCTCAGGGGAACCTGATTACAGGGCAGTCCGGCTACTAAAGCAGTACGTGGATCCTCCTACCATTTCATTTTGTTGATATATTCAGTGACGGCGTTATCTTCTCCCCGTCCAGAGAGAGCATTGCTACTCCCTGCTGATCGGGAAACACGTGAGATAAGAGATCCCGACTATTGGGTTGCAGATCGCGTATTATTTCATAATCCTTTCAGACAAACTGACCACGTTGTTGCTTTTCCGATGCCTGCATTTGTTTCCTGGCACACACCTATTCCCTAGCTCAGAGGTGTGAAGGAAGCGAGGTTTGATATCTCGAAAGCAGCCTGCCAGTACTACTCAGCCCTTCCCCGACCCCTCTATCTCAAAAGCAGGAGCGTTGCTGGTTGAGTGCCATCCCGACCAGCTGGCCCTCTCAGCACTCTTCACAACTGCCTAGTATCTTTGCGTGACCTTCACAGCACTAACCACGCGCAGAAAGGACCAGGCAAGCAACTCAAGGAACAACACTAAAAATACCCCCAACTTGCCTTAGTCATGGGACTACGGCCCTGCTGAGAGCACAAGTCACTGCTCACATTGTGTCACACCCCTGCTTTTCCAGCTCAAAGAGGTTTGTGCATCAGCTACGCTCAAACTCTTTCACTGGGGTTCGTTTAAAACGGCAGTGAACAACCACAGATCCCTGCCGCTAGGTTTTGTCCCATGACCAAGTCAGAGTATTAAGAGGCAACTCACTGATCCCAATCAGCAGTGCCACGATTCAACATTCAATAGCCTCCTTGTGCCAGAGCACCACCACATCAAAGCTCTGCCGCAGCGGGTCATCCTCCCGTGATGCACTGAACCCGGGCTTCCTCTCACCTCTCTGTCAGAAGACAGCTGAGGACAGTGCTTGGTCATCCTGCCCTTGGAAAGATCCTCCCTGCAGAAACCAAGCCATACCGCCTTGATGCTGAGCTAGGGAACGGCAGCAGCTACTGGGAACAGTCTACAGGTGGATTCGGCCCCTTCATTCCCATCTGGTTAAAATAAAATGCAACATTAAAGATGCCTGGGTGCTAAAAGGAAGTAAAAGAAAATCATTTGTAAGTTCCCAGGCGAGAGAAGGTTCCAGGATTGAAGGCGAACAAAACATCTTGTTGGGGAGAAGCTGACACAGGATATGAAACAGCATGAAAACCAACTTCTCCCTAACGTGAAGGCTTGCCCGCAAGTGAAACCCTTTCACCACTCCCAGGAAAGCTGGTTCTAATGCAAACACCGCCTGCACTGCCCCTCAGTTCCACAGCAGCCACCGACAGCAAGGCCCGTGCATTTCCCAAGCACGCTGAACCTCGGCTGTCTTCTGACAACCTGCCGCGAAGCCTCCCAGCCAGCCAGCGACCCAAACCGCCTGCCTCTGGAGGAACAGGAGGGTGGGGAGGGCTAAAACCCCTTTTTTCCCCAGCTCCCCCAGCAGCTGGTGCTGTGGAAGGGTCTGCAAGGGCTGTGAGCCTGAGGGCAGCTGCTGTAGGACGTGAATAGCAACAGCTGCTTGGCCATACGCTCCACAGGCTCCAAAGGGTTAAACTCTGTCACTACTTGGAACTCCTGCACGTGGAGCTGCCTGTCCCCAAGGCAGCACCCTTGCCTCTGCCTGCAGCATCACTGCTTCCACCCTTTGGGGGGGTGAGGAGGGGGATGAGAAGGAAAAAGGCCATATCGCTCTCAAAGATCAGAAAAAAATTGTCAAGATTTTGTTCTGAAGGCAAAGGCAAGTAAAACCTCCGAGGGAAATGCAAACCCGCTGGGAAGTGTACTGAGGGACCTGGGGTATGCTGAAAGCCATCGCTCCATCCCAGCTGTCACGCAGAGGCACTCAGGCAACACTGCGTGTGCCAGTGCCATTTCAGAACAAGAATTTCAAGCACATGTTGGTGCGTGCTGACCGAAAGGAGCGCATGAAGTCTCTCAAATAGGAGAGATCCTTTCTCCTGCTACCACTGTACAGCTGGAAGCAGCTCCAAACCCCAGAGGACCTGGCTGCTCCCGAGCACGCTCGCAGCACACAACCAAGCCTTGCAGGCACAGCTGCCAGGTCCCCACAGAAGCTGAAGTCTGGGGTTTTGCTTGGCACCCTTCTCTTTGTGGGGGTCTGGTTGTGACCTTCCTCTGCCTGCCACCACCCTCCACGATGCGCCAGTTTCTATGGAAACAATCTCCCGATCAAGGCACACAAAGGCAGTGTCTCTTTTTGGAAACAAACTCCTCGAGAGGGGTCAAGAGCAACCACAGACAGCAGCTTCACAACGATGTATAAAACACAGCCTCAGCCTGGCCTTCCTGCTGGCCACGAGCTCAAGAAAAGGAGCATTTTGGGGGAATCTTCTCAGACTGAGGCGAGACAGACTGACCCACCGGGTACACAAATACAGCGGTGCACGGAGTGTTACAGGGGCAGCACAGAGCCTACAGTGGTTTTTAAATTGTGAACTGTAATCCTTCTCAAATCCTTCCGACTCTCTTGCAAGGACAGTTGATTTGCTGTTGCTTGTTGATGTAACCAGCACAACCCTTCCCCAGCTTTGTCCTTCCCATGGAGCTGGGACAGGGCAGACGGAGCCACTGCCACAGCACCCACATCTAACCACGGTCACTTACTGTCCCAAATAGTTTGTATTCTGCATCTAATGCCAAGAATGAATTCCTCTCATCGCACAGTGAAGATGCGCACCACACCTGAAAAAAGCAACTGAAAGAAAGGGATGAATTATTTACACCACCAATGTATCTCTTCTCCCCACCGGGAGCAATCACACGAACGCCCTCCTCCGTGCAAACCCTTATCAGATAACCAAGTACCAGCTTTCTGGAGCAGAGACCAGGAGCGAACTCTGCCTCTCCCAAAACCAGATCCGATACAAACATTAAAAAAAACCCACAGCCACCTCCTCGAACAGTGAGGAGCAAGAAGCACGGACACCACAAGCGGCCATACATTAACAAGAGATGCTATTTCTGGCAGAAGCCTGGGCCCCTCATTTCCTTTGCCCAATGAGGAGACAATAGTATTCGCCAACTGAATGAAGGCCACAACAAAAACAAGACCGAACTGTTTATACAGAGAATTTTCAGCACATTTTGGAACCTCTGCAGATACCGATTTCACCAAGCCAGTACCATCCTCAGTACATCACCGAGGACCACAGACCACTGAAGAGTCCCAGGGAAGCAGAGCTGGGGGCTTGCACGGTAAACGGGCATCACACTACAGGTGTAAACCCAAGTAACGCAACTCCATCCTGCTGTTCCCTCACGTGCCAAGTTCAGTTGCACTGAAAATCTTGAGGACAAAATACCGTGCAAAGAATCACCCGGAATTACCAGGAGGAAAGTAATTTTCCCTGTATTGCCCCACCTTCAGGTGAACTGTGACACCGTGGCCCAAAGCTTCAATTAGAAAAAACAGAAGTGAGGGTGAACAGGACTGCGATGTTCCGGTAAAACAGACCACAAAAAAAATGGCCAGTGCCCTGGACAGGATTTGGGTACAACTTTTCCATTCACTCCAGTGTTGTCACCTCTGTGAAGCAATGCTGTTGATCCCGCCGTGCTATATTTGGAACACTGACAAGCTGTAATCCTAACGTAGGAGGCCAGAGAAGCCAGCATGGTGATTCCCATGAACAAGATAAGCAAGCTCCGTTTTCAGGTACTGTAAGGGCTATCAGTGCACAGAAACATTTCCATTTGCTATATCTGGTCAAGACAACCTACATCGTTCGTAAGTGGCTAATGCAGAACTGTCAGTCCTCTAATTAATGTCTGGATGCAATAACTAAATAAACAGTGTGCTACGGCACAAGGTGGGGTTCCCATGCAGCAAGCGCAGTAGCTGGAGAAGAACAAGAACAGTATTGTGCAAATCATCCAATTACGTAAATCCTCACCCCCCTGTCACTAGTATTTGTCACCACTTGCTGTGTTAGCACACCAAACAGAACACACAGTTCTGCAACAAACACCCGTGCTCTTTATTCTGGTGCCTTCTCTATTTTGGCTGTAAACACACCCAGGAGAACCTCATCACATGAGAACCAACCCAGCTTCACAAGCCCTGTTCCCTGTCCCACTGAAGTTACGGGGACCCAGGACTTTGCCCGAACGGGGTTTTCAATAAAGCCATGGCACCAAACTGTGGCGCATCGAGTCAGGCATTCCACAGGTATTTACCCAGGGGGGTCACAACTCGGACTGCGGGCAGCTGCTCTCCCCTATTCGGCAATGGCACGCACGTACATCGTGGGGGAGCCAAAGCTGAGCTTCTTGGAGACAGGCAAGGCTTTTCTCCGAGTCTTCCCAACGTCGTTAGTCTCAGCAAGTCAAGGACAATACGCTTTCATGGAAGCCATACAGGCTATTTCGATCCTATTTTAAGCAGAAGGCAGCAGTATTTCCTTACAGTTGGTTGACATCAACAGGATGCAGCTTTCTGCTAGCAAGCACAGGTTACCTCTGTCCAGGGGATATCTTCCAGAACACGTTTCATGCCGTTTAAGCACTCAGAATTAGATTAATGTGTTCTGTGTGTCCCATTGTTAAACTATTTCTCCATAACTTCCTTCCCAGGAGTTCATTTTCCTCTTGAAAACAGTCACAAGAAAATTAAACACCCCCTCAGAACTAAAGGGATATTCAGTAATTAATCCATAGAACAGGAGACCTATTTGAAACCCCCCATTTTCCAGACAATCAGCTTCTGAAAATAGTTCTTTTTTCACAGATTAACCAACCGGGCACTAAAAACTAATGTCTTTTTTTTATGAACTACTCCTGGAATAGTTACAAACCGTATTAATGGTTATCAAGTGTACCTTTTTATGGTAGTGAAAAAACAGTTCCGAATTCCAGAATTAATGCTGTTATTAGACACTTGTTTGGCTTGAGAATTGAATGAGAAGATACAAGCTTCCAAGTGGCTTTCTATTTGAGGCTTGGATGACTAATTATGTATTCAGATGCTGCTTGGTTTAATATCTACTCAATTGCCATTCTGTTTCTGTGGGAAAGAGACTCGAAAGCCTTTGGAAGAAAGTTTTTCCTGACCATGAACCAGAACTTTATGATGCCGTATTTTAAAGGGAACATTAGATCTCGCAATTGGAGCAACATAAACTAATGTGCTGCTTGGCAGGGGAAGTCAAAACATCTCTGCTAGCAACATGCGAAAATGGATAATGATAGCAAAAGCTGAACTACGCTCTAATCCCCCCTTCTGCTTATACTTACGGTGCCACGGTGCTATTTCAGCATTATCTTAGTGCGGAGAAAATGAAGGGCATCAACTGTACATCAGCGACCTCAAAATCCAGAGTTTCCCTTTATTCTACTGAAATATTAAGGAGTTCAGATCCAGCAGCACATTGAGGGGACAGTGGAGAAGAGCCCAAGTTCTACTTGAACTTGAAAATTAACTTGAATTTACATCAAACTAAAAGGATTGAAGGTTCCTTTCACACACCTGGAAAGCTGTCAAAGAAACCCCCCATACTTCGTTTCTTTGTCGTACTGTTTGGTAACAGACACATCCTGTCCCACATGACCACCGTGAACCCTGGCCTCCCATCCGAGCTCTGGTTTTCAAATTTGTCGGAGACTCCAGAAATCCATTTCTGGTTGCTCAACAAGCATCTGAAGCTAAAAGCAGACACCTATTACACCTACGTGGGTGTGCAAACAAGAGACTTGTCCCTGGAAAAAATGTGACCTAAACATGTCTGTTACTGGTAACTTCCCGCAAATGGGAAGTTTAATCCACTAATTAAAGGGGTAAGGCAGAATAAACCATTTCATTCTTTAAAAAAACCTGTCACCACTCAACTCGCACGGCTGTTTAACCCTTACTTCTCTTCCACCCCACAGGAGGTTAGATGAAACTTCTCAACCTCCCCTTCCATCTCCCTGTTCAAGATGATGATGGTTTTGAACGTTTGCTGTTGGGTGGGTGTAG
>NW_010413499.1:83277-88243 GCF_000710305.1 Buceros rhinoceros silvestris
GTAGGGAATGAGAAGTCAAAACAACTTTTGTGGTCTTAATTAGACAGTACCAGAGTCACATTTTGCTTCCACAAAGACTAAACTACAGCATTTCCCCCACGATGAGGATACAGGATGTCACACCGGGTGTCCGTGCCTCTTCATGGAAGCAGCGAGGCTGCGGCACCAAGACATGCTCCCAAAGGTGACTTCCTGAGGCCACATCTGACTTGCAGCACACCACATCCATGGCAACAGCAGGCACAGGAAAAGACAGAATAAATCTTGAATTTTAAACCTTTACTCCTACTTGCTAATTTTTTAAAAAAAAACAAAAAAAACCACACACATGCAAACCAATTGAGCCAAACTTGCTTTCGAAGCCTCATGAACTTGAATGAATTTGAAGTTAGGAATCTGCTGTGGAACTTGCCTGCTTTCAGTGCAGACTGGACTGCATGACGTACAACACCCCAGACAGTGTAAGTCATTGCCTATTCCCATGTTCCCTCTCTTCCAATAAAGTAATAATCATTCCAACCCAACTAGAATTTTTTTTTCATCTTCTTTCAGGCACTCATGAGCAAGTTCACACTCAAAGCAAGTCAGTGCTGACACCTGCGATTTGTTTGTTGCCACCCTGAATTCTTCCACCTTTTATCGGAAGGTTCATTTGAATCTTTTTTCCTATTCTGCTCCAAGACTGAACTCCTGAAGTTCTCCTCCCTGCCTCACCCTGCCCCTCAGACACGCTAAAGACCACAACAGCATTTGGTTGACTCCGAGATGCTCGTGTCGTCTCTTGGCACACATTCCCAGGTCAGTTGTGTGATGCTGCTTCCTCTTAGAAGAATGAGGAAACGTTGCCAATCTCTTTTCCTGCTCTCAGACAGTATTTCACAACTAAGCACAATCCTCATGACAGTTAAAAATAAAAATGTCTGACCATCAATTTTCTCTTCCTCCCACCTGCTATGGTGTTTGATATGTTTACTCAAGTATTTAAATTATGAGGGTTTTCTGTGCCCACGCAGTGATATTTGAGGTATTTTTCAAGATGCAGGTAATTAAAGTAATTAGCAGTTTGACACAGATTCATTTTTTTACCAGTTATTCAGAATCACTGAGCAGCATTATGTAAACAGATAACACCCTGCTACCAACAAAATATGATTAAAAATGTATGCTAGTGAAAAGAATCGGTTATTACAAAAAGGGAACAATGGAAACATTAAGCTCTGCAAAATGCCTTTTTTAAAAGGGAGACTGTTGAATATAGTGCAGATTATCTGGGAGAATATGCAGATAACAGAAAAGATGAGAAAGGAATTTTAACTGTGACAGAGAAGATTCTGCTAGAAAAATAAATTCTTTGTCAATTGAAAGAAAGTTGTTTGAACAAGTCTGGCATCTGATACCAGTTGAGGCTATTCAGACACTATGGGATTCTCCTTTTTGTCTTAACTCGGTCTGTGATACAGACCACACAAACATTCCTCTGCTAGAAGCATTTGTGTTTTACAGTTATTATTAGCCATGAAGATCTAAAGCAGATCTGTTCTCTGCTACATTCATAGCCCAGATGTGGATATTGTGAAGGATCTGCATGAAGAAGCAAAGCCAAGATTCCAGAGTTCCGTACAAGAGGACCCACAGGAGATGAAAAGACTGCTGTCTTCAGCACTTCCACCCTACGAGCTATTTAGGGGACTATGACTTCATACTTGTTTGTTCTCAAGTAGCACAGATGTGCTCTACCAATTCACAGAGTTGGAAGACGATGTGTAGAACAAGCGTAAAGAAAAAAAAATAATCCACTTTAGCAGCCAAAGTTTCAGCAGTACAAACACGGAACTGATAGGCTTCGCTGCATGATTATTCGGGCACGATACTTCTTTACATAAATACTTACATTCTATTTTGTCTGACCATCATGCCCGAAGAGTTTCTGAAGCCAACAGTAAAAAACTACAGCAGTTCTTTTGTCTGTATCCTCCTCGGCTCGTTCAGACTGCAGGGACCGATGCGGTCCGAATCAGCAGCCAGCCTTTCTTTTGACACGTCTGCTAGCTGCAAGAGACTCACCCTGTGAGAGGTTTGGGGGTTTATTTTTAAATCACGTCCTCTCACTTTTAACAGTGGATCTTGTCTTCAGATGTCAGACCTCCACAAGCGTGAAGATACTAGCAGGTCCAGAAAATTGACTTGCTACGCCATAACACAACTGCCAAGTGTGCCAGAGAGGGTGTAGTAAAATTCCTTTTTAAGCTGCTGGAAGTTTGCAATATTTTCTGCCAATAATGTTTATGGGTAAATACTTTATAAAACAACCAATAAATATCCCATTTCTATAATTTTTCCTTTACCTACCACATTTCCACCTCCCTTGTACACATTACAGTTACATTTGCCACATACTGGAAAACATAAAACAGGCAAGCACAAAGATCGTACTGTGTGATGAGTGCATCGGGATGTCCCTCCACACCAGGATGCTGCCCCAGAAGCTGTCCCGATGCACCGAGTCTGCGATAGAGCACCCCACAGTCACACGCAGACCTGCCTGAAGCCACGGGGTACATTCCCAGCGCGCTCCCCCTGTTCCAGTCAGTGGTACAAATTAGCAAGGGAGGCTCCTTAAACACAAAGCGCTAAATTTGGGATTGCAAATTATTATTCATCTCAGAGGGTCACAGCCACGTATATTCCAGCAGCAACAAAAATCCACCTTATACTTTAATGCTGTGTGTATTACAGTGTATGATTTACAGCACATAACACTTAGTTAAAAAAATCCTTCCTTCACAACTGTGAGGGCTCCCTCCCATTTCTCTCCTCCCCCACTCTCTCTCTTCCATTCAAATGAGGTTAACTAAGAAAAACCCTATTCATAGCAATTAAGAGCTAAATATCCAATTTAGTCTCACAAGGAACAAGTAGGCTCAGTCAGTGTCTGTGCCATAAACCTGCTCTGACGGTTTATAAACAGGCCTCTCTATTTTTTTAATGTGAATCAAACACGTCTGAGCTATTAGAGATGTCTGTACCAGTAAGAGAGACTCGGGAGCTGCAAGACGTGTGTTCTGCGTTACCTTAACCAAAATAAAACACTGTTGCTTTTAAAAAAGAAATTAAGATTCCTGGATTAAATGAAATCACGCTCCTGAACTAAATCTCTACACTTCCAGTTACCGCTGCGGTGCGAGCGTCCCAGGAATGAGAAGAGCTAGGGGTCCTGACGCTGTTATCCTGGTGGCACTACAAACAAAACTCTCCTGCTGATGTCTTTGTTCCAAGGCAAGCCCAGTCACAGCACAGCGCTGAGCGTGCAGGCATTGTCTCAAAGGTCTTGCAATCAGAAAGTTCATTAAAAACACTGTTAACTATTAACCTCCAGCTTGCTGACCTGCAACTGCCTTCTCTCTCAGCTTCCATGCTCCTCACCCAGCTCTGACCACAGCCCAGCCTCAGCTTGTTTTCGGAACATTTAGCAACTGGCAAGGTCAGCGCCGTGACAAAGCTCAAAGCGTGGCAGGGGTACAGATCTGGCCCGAACTCCTCCTGCAGTGCATCCCGTCTAAAACACAGCACTGAGCCTCCATCGTGAGCCGTAAACCTCTGCACACACCAACCAGCAGGTAAGAAAAGCTCCTCCAACCACCAGGACGACCGCTATCTCCTGCCCAAGAGATCCCGCTGGCCTGAAGAAGCAAATTCTGCAGGAGAAGGGTGTTTTGAAGGATATACATTTTACTTGGCTCTGCAACCCTTGCTCGTGGAGAAAGACAACGGCCCAGCTGAGTAACGGGCTTGCTGGGATCCTCCACATTTTACATACTGCCTTGGTCCCCAGTCCTGTCCTGCCTATCACGGTAATTAAGCCAGCCGACCCGTTAAGGCACCACACGAGCCATTCCCGTCGGCGAACCTGCAGGAGCTATGCATCCTCTGCAGGACCCCTCAGAAGAGCTCATTTACAGTCCCTTTACAGCAGGCGATGACAGGTCACACCACTACGGTTTTACAACCCACTGTCCATGTGCAACGTAGGACACATGGAGGTCACAGCCTGCTGTGCAGACTAACTAGCACGGGTCACCAGAATTGGGTACTAACCAGAGACCTAGCAGCTGAAGCTGCTGCTGCTCCATCACCAGAAGTACGACGCTTACCACCGAAAGGCAGGCTCTAAAGTGAGTAACTATCTCAGACCACTACACGTGCCACACAAGCAGCCTTAAGGTATCATTTCAAACGTCGTATAATGAAAATGTCCCCTGCCGGTCTGGCAGTTGCGGGGAAGCACTGGCAAATCTGCGAGGTCTAAGGCTGCTTTCTCTACGTACAGTGGAGACCTCCAACCCAAGTGGTTGGGAGCACAAAACCAAAATCACGTGTTACGAGCTGCTGGACATCTGTTGCCAAATGCTCTGTTAATTATTTTGAGTCAAACAAAAATCTCTCACCCTCTATAGAAAGCAAAATCATCTAGCAGTAGTTGATATAATTAAATTTAATTCAATAGAAGATTTCCCAAACTGTAAGACTAGCTCATAAATATGCAAATTTTACCGTTATGAAAAGATTAGTCAATCAACTTGACTGAAACTGAGTTATTAACTTGTTTATATTAAGTGCCCATCACTTTTGTCCAGATAGTTGAAATTTCAATTTGCACATACACACCGCAGTATTTTTTCCCCAAGCTGAATAGAAACCAGCATCTCATTTCTCTCCAATTAAAAAAAGAAATTGCTGAATGTAATCAGCACATTTTCTCTCTAGATAGGAATTACAAATATAGTCAGTGATGTATTGTGCTGTATTTCTGGTCTTACAGCTGCTTAAGCCTCTACGTCCAAAAGGAAGCGTCTCGAAAGCAGACAGCGGCGAACAGAACCTGCCCTGTGCAAATGCCTCCAGCTTTAAAAGAAAACTACCCCCCTCCGTGCCCAGCTCCTTCTTGGAGTGCAAATCAGGAGGGAAA
>NW_010413499.1:88396-103911 GCF_000710305.1 Buceros rhinoceros silvestris
GCTTCAGGAAGCTGTCTGGGACGAAGGCTGCCCAGGCTCTGCATTTTGGAGCAGCCTGCATGACCCCAGCCACCAGCAAAGGGCGTCTCTTCAGCCAAAGATCGTGCTGCATCCACGCACTCTGCAAAGCCCCTTCTGCTGCTCCCCGTGACCATTCCTGGAAACTATTCCTTGTGCAATCCAGAGCACGGCTCCAAGCACATCTCTCTGGTCTGAACAGATGCCCAGCAGTACTGTAAACCACTCTGCACACAGCACAGGGGAAGCCGCGCAGCTCCATGGCATTTTGTAAACAAGGAGAGACGCTGCATACCAGACAAAAAAAAAATTTACCAGCATGCGAGAACCAGGAATTTAAAATGCATACAGGACATCGCTGACTGAGTTATGGCAAGCATAACACTTTTTTCTTTTTTAAAGGCTTCAGGTTACTCACCCTTCTTATGTAGCTTTAAAATGTCAGAACACAGGCACAAAATGGGTACTAACCACACACGCAAGTGCAAAGCAATATGTGTCTGCTTTTCTTCTGACAATTTACACAAATAACACCCAAAACTCCTTTCTTCCCTTTCCCCTCATCTTCTGGATGGCAGAGGACAAACACGCTTAAAGCGACACAGGAAAGTACCTGAAAACTGAGCACACTGACGGGGCATCGCCTACACTCATCCCCTAAACCCGACGTAGTTTCGGCTCTTAACACTTCCCCTGGCTGAACAGCAAGGCAAGCACAAGCTGAGCAAAGCCATCTTCAGTCATTTTATATCCGTGCTCTCATTCCTAGGCAAGGGGACTCCAAAAAAAAAAAAAAAAAAAAAACAACAAACCAACCCCAAAGCATCACCCCAACATCAGTTTGGCGCGCTCCAGCCCACCTCACGCCCAGTCCTATGCAAGGGGGCCCCAAAAAAAAAAAAAAAAAAACAACAAACCAACCCCAAAGCATCACCCCAACATCAGTTTGGCGCGCTCCAGCCCACCTCACGCTGCAGCCCCCGGACTCCTCTGCAGCTGTGCTTCTGCCTCCTCCCATCCCGGCACAGACAAAAGCCGCAAACTGCACAAGTGTTAGGAGATCCGCTACCACCATCTATTTCATGGATGAAACAAGCCCGCAGCAAACGGAGATGCCAGCCTCCACTCCCGGCTCCGCCTGTCCCTTAGGAAGAAGAAATCTTCAGGCACTTTGGTCAAGAGCAGTTGACGGGGGTGGGAAGGGGTGGTTGTTGGGTTTTTTTGTTTGTTTTCAAATCTCAGTCCGACAGAGGAAGGAAAAAAGGCAAACATTCAAAACTGGCAATTCTGAACAGAACTTGACTGTCCCCAACACCTGCACGAAGCGCAGAGCTCTGTGCTCAAGAGGGTGTCCCCAGCCCTGCAAGGACAGAAGCGGATCACTTCCCTGCGGTGTCATTCAGACTGCTGCAGCTAACCACCGCAAACGGGTGTTACCAGCTCTCTCCACACCGTATCACTTATTACTGGCCACAACACCTCATTCCCGGCCATGGAGCACCAGGAGATCACGTTATAGAAGGCGTTGTGTTTTCCTGTCCGCTCTGAGGTGTGGCGGGACGATCCCTCCCGTCTGTAAATTCTGTGCAAAATGCACAGGTGAGAGGCACCGCCAAACCCAACGTCTGTATTTCCTTCAGGACTTGAGCCAAGGCAGGCAATCCAAGCAAGACTTCTTGGGGGTACTATTTCGGTTAAAATCTTCTTACATATATTTTTATACAAAAAACCCGCAGCCAGAGCATTTCCCAGCACCTCTGCCGCTCCACAGACACTGCCCATTCCCACGCCTCTCGCTGCTGGAGGGCTGCAGCCACGGCTGCATCCAACACAAGGCTTTCTGCAGCCTAAGCCCTGACCAGTCCTCCAGAGATAATCAGCTTAGATGATCTAACGGTCCTTCTGGTGCTTAAGAAGAAAACTAGCTGTGAATCACCTCGAAGCTTTGAAACCCTGGTACAGTTTATCCCACAGACTGAGACCAGCCTCTGCAAGACGAAACTCAAATCAACGCCAAGTTTTACTTCTGTGGTCAGCAGCACGCAGCGGCAGCCACATACGTATTTCAGACAGAACCAAGGTGAAGCAGATGGCCAGGGAGGAGGGGTGAAGCCAGACTGTGGGACACAGAGGCATTCAGCTGGCTAAGAAACAAAAAAGTAGGGAGACAAGGAGCTTGAGAGGCTTCCAGGTCTGATGCTTTCCATACGTAAACCCTACACCGGCAGTCACCCGTCTGCCACCATTTGTTCGTTCACTCAGCCCTACTGCTCAAAGCACAGCTCTCATCAGCTGGGCAGAACTTGCCATCTTTGCCTCTGGGACAGGAGACTGGAGTGAACAGCTTATCCTGTAATCATGTTTCACCCTGATGCTTTAAAAAAAAAAAAATCTGAATTATGCACTAGATTGCTATTAATTAAGATAACCCAAGAGGCTTTTTTTTTTAAGCTTAGAAGCTACTTTTCTCCAAGATCTACCTGTCCAGTTGTCCATATTGAGGTGGCTCACCAGTATTTAAAATCATACAAGGCCATCACTGTTCAGTGCTCCCACAGATATCTTCCCAACAGCTTTAATTAACCAAATGTCGCACTGAGAACATATCAGCCAACCTAGGGATGCTGCTCCTCACGTTCCTGCCAAAGCAGCTCGACTCCTACTCTTCCTCCAGCATAACCGAGTCTATAAATAGCCTTATAAAAATATTAAAAAGGTTTTCATGACATCTCAAACTAGTGAGATGGCTTTGACAATTCTTCCCACAAAGCAAACTCCCTGTAGACCTTTTTTAAATATTCTAAAAAGCATTGCAGCTCTACCGACAGAATTTAAATCTACAACAGGTTAACAGAAAACAAAAGAGCAGGGAAATTAGCACAAGCACGGCGTTCAGTGCTGCACGGAAAGGCCTTGTCCAAATATACTCCAAGAAATCTTAATATGGTGCAATTAAAACCTGAATTAATACGGCCAAAGTGGAACTTCAAAAACAAGGCTTTCAGGATTGTCTAGTTTGACACCTTCTTCACACGGCAGAAACGAGTTTGTCTGCCTTAATCCTTCCTGTACAACAGTGAGAAAGGTCTGTGTGTGTTACGAGAAGAACATCTGAGGCTTTTAGGTCAAAACCATAGCTAGGTCCAACCCCATTCAAACAATCGCAAATACTGCGTGGTGTTCACCCCTTGTTAGCACTGGTCCTCCTCAGGAAGCCTATTCTTCAAGTTATGTCTTTCTGAGCGATCCATCTTAATGCAAATACGCTGAAAATGCTGCAGGAAACACGCAGTGCCACAGAAATAAAGGGAGAAGCATGGAAACCCACAGGAGTTGAAAACAAAAAAACCACAGGTAAGGCTCTTTCCAATAAAAACAAGCACCACCCTCAGCAAAGCAGAGCTAACTGAACCGGACAGAAAAATCTAGACAGATCCACACAACACTGGAGAACAGTTACCCCAGGCATCTTACCAAAAAAAGGAGCAAAAAAAAAATCTAGTTGCCCCCAAGATCGCGTGCCCAGGAACCCACCCGTTCAGCCCCAGTAACATTCTGGGGTAGTTCTGGGTGTGCAAAGCCACATACCTAGGATCCTAAACACCACTACTGAACAAATTCGGTGGGAGGTGCTTCAGACCATACATTCCCCACGGAGTCGCTCTGCAGAATTACATGGCTTAGGTCACCCCGGATCTCCAAAACAACAGGTAGTTCGGCAACTTGCACAAGCTCTGTAGCTACCGAGACCAGAAGAAATTCTGATTGCTATAAACAGGTCAGACAATGCAGATGCGCCTGGCAACGTCTGACATCCAAGCCCTGCAGTCAAACTATCACTTCATCCCTCCATCCCAGGAGACCTTCAAACCTCTGCAGTCCACGACTATTCTTGGAAGTCTTTATTTTATTCTCCCTTTAACTAGAACTAAATCTCCCTTTAACTAGAAATCATTACAATTATGCAAATTGCTGTTATCACATTGCTTAGTTAAAAAAAGTAATCCAAGCTTTACTTGGAAATTATAAAGTCTATGCATCTACATACCGAAACTATTGTTTGGGGCAAAATGTGTCACTACGAGAAAGAGCTGAAGGAAGAGACTCATATTTGCTTTGTGTCCCTTCGACCTTTTCTCTTTGTAACTGTTGGAAGCAGTGAATCAAAGGTAAAGAGAACTGACTTGCCCCAGTTTGGTTCTATGCCACTTAAAGCTGCATCATTAATGTTTAATATTTACTCCCACTGGCCATGAGAAGCTTTCCACGTGCTGAATGCCGTTCCTCTGAGAGACTGTTTCTCTTAAAGGCGGCGAGAGAAGAAAGCTGTTCATACCTTCTTCAGCTCCTGGGTTGACCTAAAAGGCACAAATTCTGAGTCCAGCTTCCTTTTTTGGGGGGCCGGGAAGGAACCACACATGAAAACAACTCAGAACCAAACCAGGACTAACTTGAAGTAAACAGAAGTTAAGCTGTAACGCAAAACACTACGTTGACGACGATCCTGACCTCGAAAACAGAGATCTAGAGAGACTGAAATTCTGACCCTTCTCAACAGTTTAGGCAACAGTCAGAACAGTACGCTGGAGACAGGGAATTTGGGGAAGGAGACTGAGTATTTGTACTTTTTAGCCTGACCACGCGTTAGCCTTCATTAACCAACCGCTTCACTGAGCGCAGGATAGACGTCTTGCCACCCGGGTTCAAGAGTTCCTTGGCAATACTCGTGATGGGCAGATGGCTGGTTGCACACACTTTGAAGGCATTAGCGTTTTTCACGTGAGAGAACCCATTACCCCAAACCCTTAACAAGAAAGCTTTATACTAACAAGTACATTTGTTTTAGAATACTCACATCTGAACTCAAGCTCAACCAATGCTGTGCATAAAGTCGCCCTACAGTAACATCTCGACCACCTTCTTTGCTGTCCCTGTAGATGCACGCCAGAAGTTCAGCACTTCCTCTCTAGTTGGCAACACAGCTCAAGCTGATTTTGGAAGCCATGGTGAAGAACAAACTCTCTGAAATCAGGCAGCTACTCGAGAAGGAACAGTCAAAACCGTTGTTAAAAATGCAAGCGGAGAAACACGGAGTTTGTATCTCTTACTAAGGCCAGCCTCAAGCTTACAATGAAAAATTAAAATCTGTTAGTCTAAACCAGTCATCACGCTGAAAGCGCATTTGGAACGCAGTCTGGAGAGGGCTCTGCACCGCAGCACTCATTTCCCCGGCAGCCGGCTGAACTTCGTCTTAACAGCTCCAACGTTCCCTGGACTCTCCGTGACCGAGGCTCCTGTCTCTACAGCAGCTACAGAAGAGCCACACGTGAACTCCTCACAACCTTTGAACCAGAGCGGCTGACACGCACGCTGAGCTGCTCTTCTCCACGCAACATCAGCTCGATTTAAAACCAACACGCATTCACAACAGCATCAAACGGAAATGGGCTCTATCGGACCCCAGCGATTCTGCAAACTAGCAGAAGATGAACGAGCATTAAAACCAGGGATAATCCACCACAATATGCAGTTTAAGTATTTACTGAATGTCCCTTGGATTTAATTTATTTATAACAACTCCATGTCGCAGACTTGCATCGCTACGCTGTGTAAATCCAGCCAATTCTTCCAAGACCTCATTTCAGCACTCGGCAGGAAAGGGAGGGGATTTTACTTCCACGCAAGTCGGCAGGTGAGGAGGGTTTCTCAGCAGCACTGGTCATTACACTCTTGAATGCGAGTTTCCAATCCTGCTTCTCAAACTGTTCATCTGGTTGTATCTCAGTGTCAAATTAGCTCAGATTACTCAAATGCATCATTACTCTCTTGATGCATCCAGCTAAATCCAGCAATATTTTTTTTTAAATCACTGTAATACTTTTTACTATGGACTTGCATACGTAAATAGTGACTATAAAACATGATCTGAACAGATTATTTTGGTTTTAATAAAAAGCCTCATTTCTTCATGAATACGTACCTGATGTCCCCTAAACATTCCCAACACAACACATGCAGCTCCTCTCTTCCCTCCATCTCCTCCTCTCTGCACTCTCCCCCTTCAGCCGTCTCCAGCATCCCCAAACACCAGATGAGGAAGAGGCTGCTCTTGGTGAGGCCATACCAAGGCCACCCTCGAGGGGGCTGAACGAATGTCACTTCTCTGTCAACCATGTGCATGCCTGCAGGTGCAGAAGACACACAACTCCACCCTCTCATCAGAGATGTCTGCTTTTGGGGAGAGAAACAGGGGCAGCGTATACTCACACGCGCCTCCTTTCCTAGCACGGCCGTGAAAACTGACCTTTGGTCACCTACGAGGACATCTTCACACTTCCGACTATTTCACCAATGCCACACACCAAATTTACAGTCCAAACTTGGCCTCAGCACAGTTCCGGGGGGCGAAGAGACCAAAACTGTTGCCGCCACCAATTTCTACAGTTGGAGGGGTTCTCTCGACAGAGACCACTGTTCTGCATTCTTTCCCCACCTCCATCCCATGAGCCAAGTTTTACTTTGAAAGTGACCCTAAACACAAGAGTGAAGTTTCGTTTTCATAGAAAGCTTTGGGTTGGGAGGGACCTTCAAAGCTCATCTAGTGAATTCGCTGGAAGGAGCGGGGACATCTGCACCCAGAGCAGGGTGCTCAGAGCCCCGTCCAACCTGACCTGCCATGGGGCCAGCGATGGGGGTGATTGCCGCCACCAATTTCTACAGTTGGAGGGGTTCTCTCGACAGAGACCACTGTTCTGCATTCTTTCCCCACCTCCATCCCATGAGCCAAGTTTTACTTTGAAAGTGACCCTAAACACAAGAGTGAAGTTTCGTTTTCATAGAAAGCTTTGGGTTGGGAGGGACCTTCAAAGCTCATCTAGTGAATTCGCTGGAAGGAGCGGGGACATCTGCACCCAGAGCAGGGTGCTCAGAGCCCCGTCCAACCTGACCTGCCATGGGGCCAGCGATGGGGCTGCTCCCACCTCTCTGGGCAGCCAGGGCCAGTGTTTCACCACCCTCAGTGTAAACAATTTCTTACTTGTATGTGGTCTAAATCTCCCTCTTTTCCTTTAGAACCATCACCCTTTGTCCTGTCTTAGAGGCCCCTTTCAGCACCGAAAGGCCACACTAAGGTCTCCGCGGAGCCTTCTCCTCTCCAGGCTGGGCAGCCCCAGCTCTCTCAGCCTGTCCTCACAGCAGAGGGGCTCCAGCCCTCTGACTGTTCCTCTGTCCCTCCTCTGGACTGCAGAGCTGGACACAGCGCTCCAGAGTAGAGGGTGACATCCAACTCCCTTGCCCTGCTGGCCACACATTTACGCGCCTGACCCCGCTACGCCTTTCTGGACTGCTTGCGCTGCACAACCCAGGCTCTCCACGGCGCCTGGCACCCTGAAAGCCTACCATGCAGAAGCTAAGCTTCCACCCTCTGCATCCCTTCCCTGCTTACCCCTGCAAAACAAACGCATTCAGTAGGTGTGCCTGGGCCTAAGCGGAGGCAGAAGCTGGCCCTGCAGATGAAACCCCACGACCAGTGCTATTTATCACGCTCAGCAGAACAAGCACCAGCTCTGCTTCAAGACAGCACAGTGGCAACAGCAGCGACTGTTACTCTTGGGAGAAAATGGACCCAGTTCCTAAGCTTATATTTCACTCTGGGGTGCGCTGAAGTGACTCCAGAACACTCACTCATCGGTGTATTCTTCAGTGTTTCCATTCAGCAGCTCTCCCTCAGGAAAGCAACCACCAAACGGAAAGCAACAAAGCAAAAAACCCCTCACTTCCAAGTCCATTTTGCAAAACGCCTGGTTTTAGACCTCCAGGTACGTGCCGGGGTGCCCAGTGCTGCTACAGCAGACGTGGCAGCCACACCTCCAACTTCTTGTTTGTCACCAAACCAAATACTCGTAGAGGATTGCACTGAACTGTAAGGTACGCTCAAACGCGGTTCCAAAGCGAAGCCTCGGCCAGCTCCTTGATATTAGTTACTATAGAAACCAGTCCCTCGGCACAGGCGCTCGCAGCAGGAACTCATGCAGATTTCGATTTTACATAGTAATAAATGCTGCAGGAGAGGAGATTTTCACAACAATTGCAAGGGTTGATTGTACAAATCCAGACCTCTTCTACCCCGTGACCCCACCAAGCAGCTGATGAATGCGCTCTCCTCCCCTCCCACACACACACGGTTGCTTCTGCTGTTGGTTTTGAAGTGGTTGCCACAAAGCCTGCGTTGGGATGGCTGCTGCAAAGGTTGTAGCATTTTTCAATGGCTTCATTATATTAGAAGACATACTCATTTTTACATGCCAGAAGCCCAGGTGAAAACAACAACAAAAGCAAAACCTGCAAAGCAGGAGAAAGATCCAAGCACAAACACGCACCCAGAATCCAAACGCTGTGCAGGAAGTTACCATCAGGTCACAACCCTGCGCTCCTTTGGAAATAGTCCATCTTCCTTTCCTTCTCCACCCTCTCCAAAGAAGCAACCCAAATGTAGGGCAGGTCACAGATTAATTTGTAGAAAAAACCACTGCAGAAAGCACAAAGACCAGGGGAAGGCTCTGAGCCCTGAAGTGAAACAGCAGGGTAATTACACCATTTTAACCTTGCAGAAGTAGTTCTACAGGTCGGACTTCGTCAGGCGTGGGAGTGGAAGACACAGAGCACAATGCCCTTCTTGTCCTAGGCAAGTGCTAATTTTCTAGTGACGTTCAAGGACTCTTCCCCACCTCTCTAAAGGAGCCCATGAGCCTGAACAGTGCAAGTTTTGCTACCTCGACCAGGGAAGAAGCGAGCAGGAAACTGCTCCGCTGCAGAAAACTAACGTGGAGGGGAGGAGGGAAGGGGTGAACAGCTTGCACAGCAACAGGGACAAACATTTGTGCTGGCAACACCCACCAAATCGTCAAGCAAGCAGAAGGACAAGAAAATGAAGGAAGCTGGTCTATTTTTAAAGCACGACCTCATTACTACCGTGAAGCTGCTCTGCTTCCCTGGAAGCAGCAGGTAGGCAAACATGACGTGAATCCTATCACCGAGCAAATCACCTGGCGGTAGGCACGCTAGTTTGCATGGACACACACGATCTACTGCCCTGACACCTCTGAAAGCGTGTGGAGCAGCATCCTTCTGAGAGGCAGACTGCGTTGTGGAGAGCCAAAAAAACCTGTTAGGCAATGCAGATGTCACTGGTGCTTCTGTTAATGACTTTTGTTAATGATTAGACACAGCTCCCTTGTTCCGGACACTCCACTCAACGTCAGTCTGCTGGAGCTTCTCATTTCACATTCTGTATACGTCTTATGTCATGAGAAACAAATATAACTTCTGTCCAGCCAGGGTAGGAGTGGTCTTAGGGAGTTGGAGAAGACACGCTAAGTCAAAGCACGCATTTTCGCGCCACAGCCTTTGCACGAGCTGCCTTGCTGATGTAAAGAAATGCCACAAGTGGTTCAAGCGACCTATGGACAGTGGTGCAACGAGGTTGAGGAAACTGCCTGGATTCTGGTCAGGGCCACATTTGCCTCCCTAGAGGTCTGGTGAGTTTGCACAAAGCTGGTTGACAGCATCAACCTTATCCTTCACCACATCTCTTCTTGGGCGCTGCCTCTGGGGTGACCAGCAAGAAGACAACCACTGAACCTGCATTTCGAGACAGCAGTAAAGCACGAGGGATAAGGCAGCACCACCACAGCAATTGCTCTGCTGCCTCCACAGTACGTTATGGTCAAGGTTCACAAGGCAAGAAGCACTAACCTACTTTATAGACACCTAGCTTAGTCTAAACTGCTTTTTAATTGTCCTCCCGCATCACCCACCACCTCCCTTCTGTCTTGCGGCAAATCAGATACAAAATAAAGTGCAACAGAAACAGATCTTCAGCTACCTTTGCTGTCCAACTGGTGACAGATTGAAAAAAAAAAAGCTGCAACAACTCTCTCGTTGTGGTTACTACAGAATAGTCGCTGTATGTCAACTAGCAAATTGTCACATCAAAAAGCTGACTGAATTAGCCTGAAAGGGGATCTCCCACCACAGGAACATGTGCTACACAGGGAAAACCAACCGCCAACCAAAACCTCAGCCTCCATTCTCAAATTCACATCCCATTATCAAAAGGATGCTTTTGCATCTTTGCTTCTAACCTAATAAATTATCTGAGGGAAATTCTTGGAGCCATTCACTACCTATCCTCCTTATCTCCCAAACGGGATGTTTAAGACATTGGTAGTTTGGTTCTGTTGCTAAGACTGAGAAAACCCTTTGAAGCTACAAACCCAGTGTTTAGTCACAGAAGTGTAGGTGCTCTGAGTGAAGACGCTCACAGAGACACAAAGCCATCAGGTAGTTGGGAACAACCATCAATTTGTGGGAACAAACCCACCGAAAAACCAGGACCTGATACTCCACGCTACTAAAAGTGCCACAACCGTGTAAGGGAGGAGGAAGAACTACAACTAAGATGAAAAATTCTCCTGCTCCCCATGCTCCCAAAGATCTCCGATTCATAAGACAGTGAATAGATTTACATTCAGTCCTGAGAAAGAAGGGCCAGCCACTCCCGTCTTGACACACCTGCCCACTCCCTGGATGAAGGATTGAAGAAGCTTATTCTCTTTTTCCACTCTCATCCTTTTATTTTTTCCCTTCAGAGAAGTTAGCCCTGCATTCAAATTTCCTGGTGCCGTTAGCACAGGCAATCATCTGGCAGCTTTACCCCCTTCCTAACAACACTTCAGACTCTCAGCAAAGCAGATTAAGCCCCCAAAATACCAGGTTGCAGGTCAAATGCAAACCCTACTTATGCATCCCGCTGCGCACCGCACCAAGGGGCAGCTGACAACCAAAGTTACTATAGCAGTTATTTTTATCCCTTGCCCTGAAAATTTCTCCTTAGGTAGGAACATCAAAGCAGCAGAAACATTTCCAACAACCCTGAGCTAGATTTCATCTTGACCTCAAGGGAAAATAAAAGGCCAAAATAGTAAAATTCATGCTGCAATGCACACGCTCACCCAAAGAAAAGGCAACGGTTTTGTTTGACCTGCAGAGCAGCCCTTTTTACCCCTTGAGTATGAAATCTAGTCATTAATAACCAAACCACTTCTCTTGTGTTTGGACGTATAAGACGTTCACCCCATTTCGACTGCTCCAGCCAAACGGGTCCCCATCAGCAGCCAAGTTCCACGGCAGGGTACCACGCTTGTTAAAAGGACATGGACTGACGTTTGCTGTTTGCCTAGAGAAAGGTGGGAATATGCAAACAGAAAACAGCACGGTGCTGCCTGTTACAGATGTGATGTGTAGTTTTAGCGCTTGTAAGCAGCATTTCCAAGTCCCACTTCTCAAAATGCAACAGATGTGTAATATGCATCTAGCTTCAAAATCATCTGCCAACGATTTTGAATTGGTCCTGTGTTTTGCATCATCTTCGGGAAAGTATAACAGAAGACTGAATGGTTCATTTAAATAATTCTCCTCTTGATTATTTTATATTTGAAAATCCACAAAGAAAGAGCCTGGACTGTACTTTTTTACTTCAAAGACTCCATGGAAGGAGTAAGCGCTTATTACAGAGTCTTATCTTAAATGAGAGGAAGCTCGAACAAAGGTTTTATTATCTGACTACGAGCATCTGAAGTTGAAGAGGAGTCAGAAAGACAAAAGCCTTGGACAGAGAGAACTCCTTTCCTCTCGTGCCCAGGTTTGCTTTCACTCTGAAATTACACACAGATCATCATCACAGCTCCCTAGCCCATAGCCAGGAGCACAGGAATTCATTTCCAAAATGTTTTACAGATTTTAGGTCTAGTGCTATAGATGGTGGTGTCCTTCCCCTGCCCAGGCTCCTTTCGTGTGTGTGTAAATAAACAAATAAAAAGCCAGCTTTCAGCACTGCTCATAATATTTGCTGTGGCACCAAGGATTTATCCATGGGGACACACTGTGCCTTATTTGCAGCGGGCGAGATACTGGTTCAGAAGGCCTAAGCACGCTTACTTGGGAGATAAGAGATGCTAATTCCAGCACTGCAACACCTTGTGCAGCTTGTCCCCTTGGAAAGCCACTTCAACACCTACCGCTCATCTCCTGGTTAAGAGGGCGACAAAACACCCAGAGGAAGGACTACGTGAAGGTGGACTCAGTCCACACCTAGAGCAACACGCCCCGGGACACAGACCTGCAGCAACGGAACTGCTTTAAGCAGCTTTACTAAACGCAAAGAGCAGTCACCGAACACCGCAGGACAGAGCTACCGTGTTTACATTTCTGCGTGCTGATAAAGCCCCCCATTAGGGGCCTGAAAAAAAGCACAGATGCTTTAATGCAGCACTTCTTCCAGGCTGGTATATCCTGCTCCTCAAAAGGTAACTCCGAAACGGCTGTGCTGGTCTTGGTACCCTGTCACTGCTGTGTGCCACGCAGGCTCAGGCTGAGTTTTGCTTCCAGGTCTGCTCAGCGTACCTTTGTAGCTGACTGACCACCCACAGCTCTTCCCTCCCCAATCTCAGACCCTCTCTGACCACCAGGCACTCTCAGCTGGAATTTCCTGCAGTTCTTGTGAGCAGCTCTGCATTGCATCAATGAAAATAAAACGAGAATAAAATGAAAGGGATGGAAAACGGAAATAGCACCAACCCAGCACGACGGATGTCGAAGTTACCAAAGGCAGGGAAAACACACCTCCTTTAGCAGCACTTGTCAGGTTGAAAGAAGGCAACTTGTAACAGCATTACAATCCGTGGACTCCAACCGGCCAGAGAAAGCCACGTAACACACTGAAACGTATCTTGAAGTGATTTAACTGATCTGCTAACATCAAACACACCAAGGTACATGCAAAACCCTTCAGTATGAATGAAAAACAAAAACCCCACAGGATGGTATCAGCTGCCTCATTAACAATCTCACTTTGAAGATCAATTTTAAGCTTCAGAGTAAATCAAAGCTTTTAGACCATCTTTCCATAAATTTTAATTTACACCTGTGAAGATGCAGGTAGGCAAGAGTGGTGCAGGTTTTTTTCCCCACGGAAGCCGCTGATGGTGTATTCAGAAGACAGAAGTGTGCAAGTCTTCCCGTTTATCTCCCTCCTAACACAAGGAGGAGAGTTACTCTTCTCACCTACGTTTTCAAGTTCCAGAATTCTAGCACTTCACTTATCTACACACGACGTTCAAATGCAGCAGAAGCAGAAGAACAGCAGCACAAAAAAGCAAAGCAATTTACACCCATCCTTTCACACACTCTGCAAACCAATATGGTTTATGCAATACGTAAAACAGTATGTTTGTATGTGATATCTTTTTGTATTTGGGATGCACAGTTGTTTTCATAAGACAGTAAAGTTTTCATGTGCAAAATAGCAGGTAAACAGCCATTAAATGAAATCACACTTAAATCTCTTTCATGCTTCAGTTAGAATTGATGGGGATAAAAACACTGAAAATGTCAGATATTGAGAGACTTAAGCCATATGAGGAAAAACCTGAACCAAACTCCCACCTCCTCAAAAGGAAACTTCACTGGGGTTTAAAGGTATCCTGAAGCGTCTATTTAATTCAACGTTTCGTGAGTATTCTCTTTAAGAGTCACAGTGAGAAATAATACCAGATTCCACTGCTGACTACCGGCTTCTGCCAGGCTGGATGCCAAACAGATGTGGCTTGAATAATACATAGTGCTAGATCGACGTGTACATCTTGTCAGAGCTCAAAAGCCAAAACATCTGACGGAATTTTGTTTTCAAAAATTCCTGGTGCAGAGGAATACAGCACACACTGCTACACAGCCAGCATTCTTAGAGAATTAGCAGTGCAACCTGACGGAGTCCCATCTAAATGATGTTTCTCAAATGATGAGAGCCACAGAAATAAAATCTTCTGGTGGCAGATGCATCAGAACTACTTTCGCCGTGTTTTACCCTGTCAGGCTGAAATCAAAAAAGCATTGAACTGATGGAACTGAACTGAACCCAGGGGAAAAGAGCGACTGAACTTTGGAATGATCTCCATCTAAATGGAGAGACAGCAAAGAAGGAAGCTGAAGAGCAGACTGGGAAATTTATTTGTGTATTGAGTCACCACAAAATGCCAGGTACTTCACGCTGGGGCTCTTCCTACTTCAAAAGCTACCACGTGAAGAAAATACAGCGAAGTACAGGTTACCCAACTCATCCAACCATAGGTTTCATCATAGGCAGAGCTCCAATTATACCCTCCACCTGAGCTCCCCACGGGAACCATTGCAGAATTAGAAGGAAGTAAACGGCACAGAAAGCTGCACCACAAGGGAAAAGTCAATGTTTGGGAACAGTGGTAATGGCACACAAGGCAGAGCAGGATTTCAGCTGGAACAAGGACTGGGGTTGATAGGAGCAAGCTCTCGAACACTTGGTGTCTGCAAAGGTAACAATCTCCCCTTGCATGTGCATGGACATGTACATCCATTAAACGCTTTTTCTTCTTTTGAAGCTAATGCTGACACAAACAGATTAAAGAGTAGCCAGAGAGCTGCTGCTGACTGATAAAACGCTTTCGTCAGCTACATCAGCGGGTCTTAAAATAACAGGTCACTTTCTGCAAAACTGTAAGCAATTACAAATAAAGTGCAGCATTCAGCTTCACCGCACTTCAGTCATTCTACAGGGAACTAACACTGTCCCTCCGGAACGGGCACCTGCTTCAGCATTTTCAGATACAGTTCCCAGAAGCAGCACTTGCCTCATGCAATGATAAACCAGCCTTATGATTGAAAGTACACCTGCCTCGGTCATGGAAAGCGCCACACAAGTCTAGTGCATCCCCAGAAACTGAACGTGACCTTTGCTAACTGGTTAATCTGTTAACTGAGAACCCTCTCGGCAGTGTGAGGCACAGCCAAGAGTTTGGTTAGATAATCAAATACAGTCTTTTAGAAGCTGGGTAAGTAACAGGCAAAGTTTTACAAAGAACTCTTCCAAGCCAGAGAAATCCTCAGAGGGAAAACTGGGAGCCCATTAAAATCCCCACATCAGAGAAGAAAAACACTAAGTTTGTCTGGGTTTGTTTTCTGAATACAATTGTTTATTCTAATGGCAAAATACTTTTTTGTGAAACAGAGCCCTGGCAGGGCATAGGGAGTCACAGGGAGTTTTGCCATCATCTTTGACGGGGCCACGCTTTTAACGCTGTCCTCAGCACGCCAGAAGGATCTGTATGTGTTGAAGGATCAATGTGCAACGTCAGAGATGCTGCAAGGCAAGAGACTACTTATATGTAAATACTCGAATGGGCATGAGTGGAAGTTGGGTTGGGAGACAGATCAGAACCACCAACCAGCTCGGAATTTTGATCCTCTGCCCAGAACAGCACTTGCTAAAAATAAAAACAAAATTCCCTTCTATCCTTTCAGTCAGGGAAGGCAGAAAGACAGAACAGAGGAGCTATACAAATTTGGCAGGCCTGGATTTACAGAGCTCCTTTTGTAGAGGATGTGTTCAAAGAGATAAGAGACAAGAC
>NW_010413499.1:104012-111367 GCF_000710305.1 Buceros rhinoceros silvestris
GACGCTTGTTGGACATGGTCCAAATAACGCAGCAGAAAGTGCAAAATACCCTTCAAAAATCCCCACAAGTCATTTTTGTTTGAGAGTAGGAGAGCTTCAGTCATTCTGGTATCTGAATGCAAGTTCTATAAGCCTGCCAGCACAGCCAGGAGACAAGTCACGAGGATTTTGGTGAGGTTTACTTTGTCTTCCCTTTGGGGAAGGGAGAAGAAACAGAAGAGAGCATGCTCAAAGGCACGTCAGAAACCCAAGTTCAGTTCTGCCTGGGGTCTCGTCCTTAGTTCATCCCACTTTCTGGAAGCGTTTATTATTTTCTTACCCGTAATTTACAGAAGGTACACATATAGTGAGGAACTTGTTATCAGAATGTTAATATCAACCGTGAAGAGGGAAATACATTGTCCCCGCTTGTCATTCTATGGCTAGACACTTGCTCCGGCAGCTGTTCCTACTGCAGTTAGCCAGAAACGCAGGGGACCGGAGTCTGGCTGAGCTTGCCCGCTGCTAATGGAAACGCACACTCTTCCAGTTAGCAACACTCCTTTCTTACACCAGGTCAAATGCCAAGGACACACCAGGACATTAAACAAACGTTACAAAACCTCACAGGTTAGAGGTGCCCCAAATCCACTTGCTCAGCAGCGATAACGCACTTTGGACTTGCTCTTTGGCAGCAGAGCCCAGGGACACGGTGACCACAGGGAATGTCCTACTGCTGCAGGGACATCTGCACACCGTGCCTTGGTCACTGGGCAGCCAGCATCAGAGAGAAGCAGCCTTTTGTTCCCTTCCAGCTCAGCAGCCTGGAAAGATCGCCAGCTGCCCTCTTTTGGCCTCCGTACTCACCGACGAGCTTCGACCGTCCCCCAAAGAAGCCCAGGAAAACTGATTGTGACCAGTAAGGCAGACTTAAGGAAGGGCAAGATTGAGCAAAGACTTTCCTTCAAAATACAAGTACAAGCTACTCTCATCATTACCTGCAGACCCCAAAGGCCGTAGCCTCAGCTGGTATCAGCTCTGTCTTCAGCAACCTTATGCTTATATATACCAGCTGAATATCAAGCATTTTGCATTTAGTTAAGGTACAGAAGCACCAGTGAACACAGATTTCAGTAAGTCTTGCTTTCTAAAATATTATTCATCAACATACAATTCAAATGGTAATTAAGAAGTGTTCGCATGATTGATGACACATTTAAATTACAGGTTTCCAGCATTTTTTGTCAGTAAAAAGATTACTTCCTTTTTCACATGCTGCTTTTTCAAAGTGCAAGTCCATCTAGCAGATGTCTCACAGATCTGCTTGTCAATGTAACAAGTTAGACTTTTTTTATTACGATAAATGGTATAAAGCACACAGCATTCTGTTAAACTCAATATTGACACATCTGCTTACCACGTGTATTAGTAGCCATGTCAGCCACTTTCTGAAAGGCATCCAAAAAGGCAGCAGCTGCTACTACTGTAGTCCTGAAACACACACAGACAACAAAACATTAGCAGCGTCTCATTGCTGCGCGTTTAATTATTGCCAAAAACGTTTAAGCTTATAAAGAATACCACTGTGAACTTGCAGAGGCCACAAAAAATATCCCCTTTCATATCTGAATTTAGCCTTTTCCCCCTCTCCCTTCTTAATCCCTTCCCCGCTTTGTGTGAGCACTATGGACTTGGAGGCAGCCACGCTAATTCTGCGCTGTGAATTGCCCGGGACAGGTGCTCTTTCAAAGGAGCACAGCCATCCCCCTTCTGGCTGATTTCCTCTGATGAACTAATATTAAGCAGTCAAACACGAAAACCAAATCTAACACACATTATAGCGCCCATTAGTGTGCCAATTACAGCCGTTGCTATTTCCAGGGAGCACGTATATTTTAAGAATAAGCAAGCAGGACCTTCCTTTCACCTAGGATCCCAGCCAAACACCTTCCCAAATTTCTCATCTGAGGAGCGTAGCATCCCTTGAAACAGAAAATAGCAACATCGGGGAAGTCAGACTGCTCTGGAGCTCTTGGGCAAGTGGAAGAGGGGGGAAAAGAATAAAAAAATCTCCAAGGAAAAAATAAACCCCACCAAAACCAACCCCCAAACCCCCTAAACATACAAAACAAATGAAACTCCTTTCTGATCCACCGCTCCTCCAAGCGGGTCCCTGCCTTAGAGGTACCCCAGCGACCTCAGAGACTCCACAACCCCGTCAACGCCACCAATCCCATCTCCCGCGAGGCTTGCAGAGCTCACACAGAGCACACATCTGTTCAAGTGGACGGCAAACCTGGGTTACAACTTCCCGAACACGTTTGCTCTACATAAGCGGGCCCCAGAGCCCTACACACCTCAGGTCAGGAGCAGATTTCTGGTGCTTTAGAGTCTGGTTGTCCCAGTTTAAGTGAATGTAGGCCAGAGCTCTACAGGTAAAGCGCAGCTGTGCCCTCTCCACAGTTACCTCGTGGTTCTGTTTCTGCGCTTTTCTACCAAAAGCTTGTTTCCCACCCCTGTTGGTATCGGTCAGCCTCTCCAGGCAAAATCCTGAAGGAGGACCATCAACATCACTTTGTGTCAAGAGCTCCTTACTACTCAAAAAAACCCAAGAGACCTGCAGGAAAGCTGATCCTCAGCCAGAAAGACTGCAGGACTGCTTAATTAGGTCAGATTTTATGCAAGTCTCACTCCAAATACGCTCAAGATAGAGAGGACACAACTGGCAGCACAGTAAATGGCCTACTGACAGCACAAAAGATTTGAACACAAAAAAAATAGGTTTGAGATGACCATCCAAATGCATACGGACTCTCCACATCCCAGGAGATTAAAGGGAGGGCAAAAAACCCCCGACAGCCAGCTAGCAACACTGAGCCCTGGAACCAGATAACCTTTCCCGGGATTTTCCTTAACAGTGTTTGTGCTGTTCATCTTCCAAACTTGTGGGTCATGCTGTTATTGTTTACCATGTTGTTAATTATTAATTATATTGCTAATAACAAAGTTCCATTTATCCAGTAACAAGATCCAGGAAGACCTGGCTCCAGCTCCGATGACATCTGCTCTCCTTTATGCGAGCACACAGAAACGAACCAGAGGCAAAAGGCTCACATTTGCTGGAAACGAACAGCAAATCCTCCAACGCAGGCTTTCGAGCTGCCTGCGTGCACGTTCCCGTAGCTAGAAAAGCATTTCATTGCTGGAATCACCACCACAGGACCGGGAAACGAACAGAACCATCCCTCGGGCCTCCCCTGTGTTTAAAGAGCACAAAGGGCTAGGAAAGTTCTCCATTTCTTCTCTTTCACTAATTCCTCTGCTTCTTCCACACTCACTCGATGTGATGTGATTGCTGGAAAAGGAAAAACCACACGCGAGTGTGGTATTTTAGGCACGACGTGGCAGAACAGCATGTTCCAGCTGTGTGGGGCAAACGAGCCAGCTTCAACAGGACCAGTTCACAACGCAGAACCACAAACCAGTCTGCCAGTAACCATACCTGCTACCACCGCCGAGGCTGTGGAGAAAACCCTGGTGCTCTGCAGAGCGCAGCAGAGCTGCTGCGAAGAAATGGAGCCTGGATGCATATTAGCAGAAACAGGTTTCACGAGTGAGTGGATTCTAGATAGCAGAACGGGGCTGAGCGTGACGTGTACGGCACTGACTGAGCAAGCCACAATCATGCCTTTCGCAAAGTATACCCCAACAACACAGGTTTTAATGGTCACTGATAGTGATCCAGCGCTGGAATTCCCTCTGGTTTTAAGGCAGGAGAAAGTGCTGTTAAGACTACCAAAATTCTTCGGCATTTTTGACCCCTCTTGTAACATAAACCTGCTGTACTCTAATAAAAGGACAACACTCTTAGCTGACTCTAAATGGGTGTTCACTAGACGACAATAAGCTATACTCCCGGTTTTCCAGCTGAAGCCATGAAATTCAGCTCATTCTGTGCTTGTTACGTACAGCTGGTGGTAGGTAATTTGTTTTCCTAAATACATGAAAACAGCAGTAGCAGCATGTGAAAAATTGCATACATGGGTGTTGACTATGAAACACGCACAATTTTACCAGGACATGCTTAGAAAATCATCCTGCCAGGAGCTGCATTTAATCTTAACATTTGCACATGCAAGGAGTTGTAGGGATCTGGACTCCGTAACACAAAACTTACCGGAGCTGAGACTGCAGCTTCCCAGCTTTATTTATAAAATCTTCCCACACCGGGTAACTTCCCTGCGGGAAAGACAAAACGCAATAATGAGCATTCTGGTTTGGACACACCAGATCATATGAAACTCGGAGTGAAGCAATAACTACGATTTCACTAAATCCCAACCCATTAACACCAAAACGTGTCTTCCCAGCAAGCTCGCTCTCACGTCCTCACACCCCAGTCCCAAGCAAGTGGGATGTCAACTGGTTCTGAATCTGGCTCAAACAGCAGGTCCTCTGAGGAGGCTTCACGGATCTTCCAAATGAAAACACTGGGGGAGAAAAGGGATTTCAGCTGAAGCAGAGGAAAGAAACACCTTACTTTGGATGGATACAGCAAAACCAAACCTGTTAGGACCAGGGTGGTAGGATTTTGCAACAACATGTACAGAGAAGCTCCCAAAACCAAAGGCAGGATCCCAGTTGTTCTCTACAAATGAATTCTCTGTCATTACCAGGTTCCTATCCTCTTTATAATTAAAAAAAAAAAAAACCACCAAATAAATAAAATTATCTTAGAAGAGACCACCTCAAACACTGTCTCGAGGTAACTCAGCAGTTGGGGACAGAAAAGGCACCGTGGCCGTTAGACAGCAAACTTTCCCACCAGCCTCCCCAACACCATAAAACCTGCTTCCAAAACAGTCCCAAGTGACCTTGGAGCTGAGCTCTGAATTGAAACCAAGAAAGCAGCATGGCACTGAGTGTATGCAAAGTTTTTAAGAAGGTTTAATTCCTCAGCTTCAAGTTTCCTGTAAACTTTTTCCCCGATTTTTAAAAATCACATTAAAAGTCCAGGTTTTCATTCAGAATATGCACACCAAACATTCTTGCAAGTTCTGATCTTTATTTTTCAAAGTTTTAAAAAAAAGTGCTGATTTTTATGATAAAGAAAAAAAATAATCATTTTTAGACCAAAAAAGGTTGACTTGCTCTCTGCAGAGCAAGCGTAAATTTTCTGTTAACAGCAAAAACCGTGGCAGAAAGCAAGCTCAAAATTCCTCTTTGACTGGAGTCTAGAGAGCAAAATAAAATATCCCTGCTTCCTTTAATAAAGGTATAAGGCTTGCTGTTACCAGAGCAACGACACAATAAAACCCAGATAAGGCAGATCCTCAAGGCTAACATTACCCCAGCTCTGACTGGAAGGGACTGCAAGCAAGCGTAGCTGCTCGCGGCAAACGCGATCCAGCGCGATGACCTGGTCTGCTCCGCGTCAGTAAAAGAAGATCCACTGCCCGCAGTGCCAGGAGGGGCTGCATCCTGCCTGGTGCACAGACAGCCCCTTCCCCAAAAGCCCAACCCCAGCTCCTCTGCACACCTTGGCACTGGGACACCAGACTCTCACTGGGAAGCCTACTGGTACTCCACACATCTTTCAGCAAGGCTTGTGGGTGTTTTGCTAAAAGAAAGAAACAAAACCAACCCCAAAGGCACAGTGTAAAACAGGCGTTCACGAGACCCCACTACACCTGCACACCAGAGCCAGTGGGAAACGCAGGAGGGGAAAGAGAAAACAGCAGTTATCCAGGTGGCGAGACAGAACGCAAAGTGGTTTTGCTAAGCCAAACTGTCAGACGTTTGAAAAAACTACAGAAACCCACCAGTTATTTGAAAGAGGGGGGGAAGATGCTATTTCCTTAAACCTGTTAGTCTTCCTGCAGTCCCCGACCCTGCGCCGCGCTGTCCACATGCCGTACGCACATGACGCAGGGTCCCCCTGCGGCCCCAAAAGCCCTGACCATTAGCAGCAGGACCACTGATTCTCGAGGGAGGCACAAGCCAGCACGCAGAGGAGACCAGAGGAGCCTGACGATGTCCCCGTCTCGGCGGTGTATTAGCCAGCGAGACGTCCCTGATGGTACGCAGGAGTGACGCCAGCCTTGTATCTAGCTGCTTCACCGGGAAGCCTAAGACACTCCTATCAACACCCAGCTCAGGAAGAAAACACTTTTTTTTTTTGTGGCCAGCCTGGCCACAAAGCCAGCAAAATCGGAACAGTCACCAGGCATTTCCACAGCTATTTGCTCTTTGTCTTTAAAATGTTCTCTTCAAGCGAAGCCCACTTAAGTAAGGTGAAACAGCTCACGGAGCTGGCTCTATCTGTTGGGTTGACATCGATGGAATCTCTTCACTTGGGCGATCCTACACAGGCCAACGGCACCAGAGCTCAGAGTACAGAAAAGCCGCTGAATTAACGAGCTGGGTGGTGGGTTTTGTTGGTGGGGTTTTTGTTTGGTTGGATTTTTTTTGCCCTCTTTAACAGCTGGAAAAACTTTCAGCAGTTTTGCACCAGTGACATAAATTTCTGCATTATCTGCTCAGCTTCTGGTGTCTTGATCTGTCTTCTGGAACTCTGAATTCTCTGATAAACTTGGCTGACAATTAAGAGGAGTTTATTTATCTGTGTTCCGGTAGAATTTGCTTTCACTTTTCCCTGCTGAAGCCACGTCCACAAGCTCACCCCTCTCTCGCTCACACACAACTCAAGCCTGGCACGTGAACTCTGTCATTCCTTTGAGCACTTCCTCCACCACGTGCCTGTTGAACCCCCCCTTGATTCCCACCCACAGCAGAAGCACACAACATCTACCACTTCACAGGACCTAGTACCCGGGGGTTTGTCCCACCGCCAGCACCCAGGAAGCGAGGAATCCATTCAGTGATGCTCTGAGGACAAACCAAGGAGATGACACTGGAATCGAACCAGTGCTGTGACTACTCCAGCATGCTGGGGAGCAGCTTCTTCTCCAAAACCTCTTTGGGTGTCACCCGGAGCACTGCAGCCCTGCTGTTGCTCCGTGTTTCACCTCCACGTTTGCAATAATAGCTGTTGCTTTTGTCAAAGCAGATGTCAAGAGGAATGTTCATGGTGGAGGAAACCACACATCGAACTTCACCCTTGATTCAACCACACACCAGAAGAGACCTAGAACGTCACCCTTGATTCGACCACACCCTAGAAGAGACCTAGAACGTCACCCTTGATTCGACCACACCCTAGAAGAGACCTAGAACGTCACCCTTGATTCGACATGTATTACTTTCTCAATTTACAGAAAAAGAAACAAAGGGTTCACACAGCTATTGGGTACGGCGCAGGTCTGTTGAAGTGGTTTTCTTGAGAATCGTTAATGGTTTACTCTGGGCACTCTTTC
>NW_010413499.1:111526-112286 GCF_000710305.1 Buceros rhinoceros silvestris
CTTGTCACCAGTTTTTCCCCCCCCGCCGGCAAAAACCCCCTGCCGTGTCTCCTGGGAACGGGTGTGTCACCACCTCCGGGTGCCACTGCAGAGCGCCAAGTCCCCTCCAGCTGCTTGGCAGGCACATCCCTTGGCCGCTCACCCGCTGACCCACCAAGGTGTGTCACTGGTAAGCCCTAACATGCCCTTATCCCACCCCACTGCTTAATTAGTCAGCCGATAGGTGATTAGTCACCCGAGCCCTGGGCTGGCTCCAGCTGATCCAGGCTCAACACCAGGCAGGGAGGGAACCACCCTTCTGCCCGGGGACTGTAGAACAAGATGGTGCCCGCGCCTGCTGCCAGCAGAGCCAGTCCACAATTAGGGACACAAACAGCTCGCCCTCAGCGACAGGCACCAGGCTGAGCTGGCAAAGCACCAGCAAGCGCCTGACACCAACACCCAGACCCGGCAGCGTCTGGCCAGGTGTGTCCTGCACGGCCACGTCTCCTGTGTCCTCCCTGCCTGCCACCTACTGAAATCCCACCCAACACCCAGACCCGCGGACGCAGACAGAGGTCCTAATGTTTGTCTGTCTTCCTCAGCATTCCAATCTATTTAAACCGGCACTAAACCCCATCTTCCCCAGTCACGCCTGGCGTGCTCAGGCCAGTAGGGGTAAGAGATTTCCTTGTCAGTCTCAGCCCACGAGCTTTTCCGTTTTATTTTCTCCCCATCCCGCTGGGGAGGAGCGAGAGCGGCTGGGGGGGGGCCCGGGGGG
>NW_010413499.1:112417-122545 GCF_000710305.1 Buceros rhinoceros silvestris
CCAGGGTCAGCCCACCTCACCAGGGACGAGCAGGCAACGACCACTAGAAGGAGCATTTAAAGCCTGGATGGATGAAGAATATATATTTTTTTAAGGGGGGAACCAGCACAGCCACCCTACACAAACCCAACTCTATAAGAGTTTTTTTACAATTTATTTGAATCTTTGAAGACATTTTATATACGAAGTTTGGTTTTCCCTTCTTGTCAGGCCAGCAATTCTGCAGAAGGAGGAAGCAGAGACCCAATGAGAAACTCAGCGATTTCTCACTTGCAGCAAAGTTCAGTATTTACTGAAATCGTTATTGATTACATCTAACGGCAAGAGTAAGAACCCAGATTGCTGTATTTAAGATTATGACTTGAGCATCAGCAGTCTTGACAGTTTAAAACCGTCCACTCCTCCTGCTAAGAAGTTATAATTCTTCTTTTTGCATTAAAAGACACTTACTTCCTTTAATTATTTATTTCCATGCACCCCAACTCACAGAGACAAGATGCATCACATCTTCCAAAAACCCTTGACAGTGTTTTTTTGAGTGCTCTCATTTATCAGAACAGCTTTTCAGCCCTATTATCAGCTTTTGCTGGGACACTGAGCACAAAAGCAGCAGAAACAGTTTGGTGTCTTGTCCGCACCAATAATCGTCTCAACTTGGGGGGCAGGAGGAAAGAGGCAGAGAGCTGCTCTACAGTAAATCAAATTCAGAATCTAATTTTGGCTGTTCCAGCTAAAGAGGCAGAGGAGAAAGGAACCTGGCAGGCACTACCTTGGTTTTATCTCAACAGTCATCAAAGCAAGAGCTGCGCGCCTTCCAGAAGGGTACTGAACAGTGATTATCCGCAGACATCAATAAAATGGAAAAAAACCCAACACTACACAGGCTGCAGGAGTCAGGACTTCACCTCGGTGCAGTCCGTCAGCTATCACCCGCTAAAAAGCTGAGCCCCAAACACCCCTCGTTGTCATCAAGCCTCATGCTCTAGTAACACATGCAAATGCCATACATCTATCTTCGGAACAAAAATTGTGACTTCCCTTCTGCACACGTCCTCCCACCCCTCCGAAGTAAGTTATGCCAAAACAGGGGGGTTTAAAATAGTTTTATCAGATATGGGAATCACAAGGATTATTACGTCCTATTTCTGTGGCATTCGCTGCTCTACCTCCAAGTAGCAAAGAGACTTTATTGTGCTAGACGCCACACAAAGTCACAGACGTTATACACGAAGAATGGCCTGGATAAGCACGAACAGTTTGCACAGAGAGACCATCCCTTTTCCAGGGGGCCTTCGACAGGCAAAAAACAGGAAAAAGTGGAGGGGAAAGGGAAAGGAAAACAATGACAGCCTGAAAAAAAATCTAGGGTTCCAGCCACAGATGTCTCAACACATGGGAAGATGCAATGGCTGACATTCAGCTTCCCCTCCCAGCTAACATCTGGCACTGGAGGTTCTTCCTCTTTTCTAAAAGAATCAGTAGTCGACTGGGGGAAAGGGCACTTAGCCAGCCACAACTGCTCGAGTTACACAGTGCTACCAAACACTAATACGTTCCCCCGCGCAATCCACGGATCCAGCCAAATCCGTGACTCATGAACACGAGTACCTAGTCCTTTAGTAAGGCAAAAGCTCCTGCAATACACAGGTGAGCGGAGAACAAACGTCATCTTACACAAAGCTCCTAACTGTTCTTCTCCATCCAAAAAAATTCTGTTTGTTGGCTTTACCTTTTTCTAGGTTGAAAAATAAACAGTTCAAGAGCCTGTCTCATGAAGCTTTCTAAACTGCATTTATTTCACACTCACTCACCAGAATAGCCTCAATCTTTCAATGGACAGGAACACAAATTTTGCTGGCAAGAGAGATTGCACTGGAAGGGACCTTTAAAGATCATCTAGTCCAACCCCCTGCCCACCACAGGCAGGGACATCGTCCACTAGATCAAGTTGTCCTAAGCCCCATCCAAAGTGAACACGAACACTTCCAATGACCGAGCATCCACAGCTTCTCTGTTTCCCGTTTCACTGCCTCACCACCCTCTTTGTACAAAAAAAAAAAAAAAAAAGAAACCCCAAAAATCCTCTCATGTCCAATCTAATCTACCCCCTATTTCTTAAATTCAAATCCAGAACTGGATCAACAAAGTCCCAATGGTGATTTCAAGAGCATCCCGTAGACTGGTGTCGTTCATGACCTGTTTTCTGGTGGTGCGTGACAAGGAACAATCAGCTTTACTCGAGGCAGAGAAGCTCCAGGTTGGACAATCCATTCAACTTTAAGACCAGTTAACAGGCAACTCTGAAAGGTCAGGGAGCCTCCTTTCACTGGAACTCTTTGAGGAAGTGTAACACATTTATACTGAGGTCTTACAGGAGAAGCGTCATACTCCCACAAGGCAAGGAAAGGCACTACCTGACCACGACGACCCTTCCGATTTTCCCAGCTGAAGGCATGGGCATGCACAGGGCAAGTTCAAGCTTAGCTCCAGCAGCAAAAGGGACTCTCAACTCACGCAGAACACTTGCTGGGACAGGAATTAAGTGTTATCAACAGCAAGAGAGACATGAACTTCACAGGATTTCACAGCAAGAGCCGAATGCACGCGGTACTGCATGGAGGAGACAGGTACAGAGTTGGAAAGATTGTAGTGCACTCAAGTGAGAGCAAAAGCATGTCAGAGATCAGATTAACCTGTCAGTTAACCTGTAACCACCCTTAAAGAAAGAAAGCAGAGGTAATTAAAAATCAAAGTCTTGTATCCATCCAAATATTCCATTATTTCTGCCATTTGTTTGGGGAACGGCAGGGTTAGAGATGAGCTCCCCCTCAGCAGGCGCAGTATGAACAGGCACGCCAAGCTTTGCTTTTGCAGGGAGATACGTGATCACAACACCGCGAATTCTGCAACAAAGCACTACTGAAAACATCTCATACGCTATTGAAAAAACTGTCAGCAACGTAGTTCTTCCATGCCTCACAGAACCACTAGTTTGGTGTTTTCAAAACTGTTTGGTTTTCAGTCTAAACAAAGCATTAGGACACTGAGAAAAACAGATGATGGCGTGATATCTTGAGAAAGTCAAGACTAGAATCCAATCAGGAAAGTCCAGAAAAGGGCAATCACCCCACTGGGGTAAAAAAAAAAGACAACCCACAAGACGTCAGTTATTTCTGCATTCCCAAACCACCTGAAGAACTCTAAAGAACGCCCCGTTCCCTGAGCACTGAAATGGAGCCTTTCTTAGCAGGAACACGGGTATTTATTAGACCTCACCTCCCATTTAAAGGGGGAGGGAACCCAAGTCTGGTACCATTCTGTCGCTGGAGCTCTCGAGTCTTTAATTTGTATGATAATAGAGCCTGCACTCTGCTAGCCCATATTTAAACACCTCCAGTGGAGAATACCAGTTGCCCCACGGTTGTGACTTCAGTCTGTAGAACAGCAAGGACCTGTGAGAACTCATCTCCCTCCGTAGCTTCACGGCATCCTGGCTTACGACCCAGCCTGTGGGCCTCCCTGCTACGTCAGATCTGTTCTGTCCACAGCCCAGTTCCAAAGTCTGCAAAATGAAGAAACTCAGCTCCGAAGCAGCCACTTCATGGTTTAAATCCAAGACTGGGTAATTAGCAAACAAAAGTTACACTCACACTGTGAGAAAATATACCATGCATAAACATACGGTCTCTCCCTCTTTAAACACAGGAAGTTATTCACAAGAGGGAGAGGGAGGAAAACAACTAGCCACAGCTTCCAGAGAACTTTCATACCCTGCTTCATTAGCAAAGCTGGACAGTAAGCAGTCTTCCAGAGGAAGCATTTAGTTCCACATTCTTCCCTGCAGGTCTAAACAAGTTTGCAAGCCTGAATAGCAGATTTCTCCTCAGAGACTCATCAATACCGCCTCTCATCCACTCAGTCATTAAGCGGCCACTGTGCACACTCAGCAGCTATTTTCTAAACCCACAATATTTCAGCTGGATCAAAATGAAGATAATTCAAGTATCAGGAGGCAGCCAGTCAAGTTAATGCTCGACAGGACAGCCTTGTGTTGGCAATGCCACTGGGGTCTCATCCCTTCTTCCCAAGCAAGGAGAAACCCTCATTTCTGAGCGTTCACACAACACAATCTCCATCACACGAGCAGTCAAAACAATCTCCAGGACCCAGAAAGTGGCAGTATCTATTGCCAAAGTACTGACAAACGTCTGAGTTGACCACAGAAGTAACTAACTGGGGAAAAGGCAGCAGCCAGGGAGAAAAGTTTTTAGTGCTTTGTGAACTTTGGCTCTTGCCAGACAGTAACGTGCAACTATGCTTGTCACAGGCTACGTTCTCTCCATATCACTCTTGAGGAGAAAAGCAATCACTTTCAAGCTCCAAGTTGGAGACTTGGTTTGCTCATGGACAATAGCATCCATGAGATGATTTTAAGATGCGCCTCATCACGAATAAAGCTTCATCTACCAAAAAATCCCAAATTAAGGTACTACACTAAAGGGCTTCAGGGACACTATAAAGCACACATTTTTTGACTTACATGTTAAAACAAAATAAACCCCATGCTTGGGTGAGAAGCAGGGTGGCGAGTGTTGTTTTTAAAAACATCCAAGGTGATCTGTTAAATGATGATCGTTCTCCAACTAGCATCCTAGAATTAAAATGAACTACACTACGCTTACGGTTGTTGACCAGAAGAGTGAAGAATAGAGAGCTCATACACAGCCTTGCAAGACAGACGGCCAAATCCTTCAAGATCCACCAGCCTACGGCTAAGATGCTTCAGTCAGACTTTGCCACTGGAAGCGAGATGTCCTGTGGTTTCACTTACAGAAGAGAGTTCAATAGAGTCACGTCCAGAGTCGCTCAGTCATTAGTAGATGGCATCTCTTCTGCCTGCACGCACTGGGTTATGGCAGGCGGGCAGCAGCAGTACCTCTTGGTAACAACACAGCGGTGCGTGGGACTGGATAGAAACATGGATTATACCGGGAGCTTCAAAACCACCCCCTCATTAACTCTGGGCGCTAAATGCACTCAATCCTTCTTGTCCTGGGGGAAAGGAGTAGAAGCCGCTGATCCTGCAGCCATCGCTTGCCCTTCTGTAAAACGGGAGCCATTCTCTGGGGCTAAGTCACACACAGAGCACTCTGAAGGTGAAAGCTGCTATGGTCTTAACCACAAAGCTACCAGACATTTTGCCTCCAATCCTTCGAAATATCTCAACATTCAAACTATCTCACAGCCCAGCAGCACGAAGTCAGTTGGCATCCTTAAAGGTCAGCACAGATGCCAGTGAACAAGGCAGTGCTCAGCACCTTACCGTATTGAGGCAGACAGAATTTTGAAGCTGAAAAATACACTTCAAGGAGGAAGTAGCATAAAGAGGCTACTCTAAAGAGCACGGTGCTAATGCAAATGTCTCTGTACCCACCCTTGCATGCTCCGAAATAGACCAAAAAATCCCTTTAAGCTACAGTTCCTATTCTGCTCTCCACCACACCACGCTTCCTGCTTATCTTCAAGAGCACGCTGCCTCTGCGTAGACCATGAACCTTAAAAAGCTTTTTCAGAAGCTAGAAACACCCGGGCTGTTAAGCCAAAGATGCTATTTACAGCTTCACAGGAATACGCCACTGACCGTTGCAACTCACATGCTTTAAAAACACATAGCAAAACCTTTTGAGCTTTTCTTAGTTATTTTATATCAAAGATTTTGGTACAGCTTGTGCATGCTCGGAACTGAGGAAAGAAGCAGCAAACTCTCCTGAATATCTCCTCTGTTAGGTATTAACCAGCACTGAGGCTGTAATTACACAGACTTGTTGTCCTCCAACATTTCTTCGGTCGGTTGTGTTTCACGCAGCGCTGCACAACCCCTTCCACACTTACAACCTCACAAACCCTGTTAGGCAGCTCTCGACACCCTGCCAGATCCAAAAGGAGTACTCATAAAAGACATGAAAAATCCTTGCCCTGGGTATGCCGCAGAAAAATCCAGCCTCGTACACACTTATAGAGTAAATGCTCATCAGCTGCACAAATTCTTAACCCTCACACAAGCGTATTTGGATCGAGAACGAATATGTCCCTAAAAAATAAAATCATTTGTGAGTACGTTCCCAGCCATGCCCTGTCTCTTGGACCGCAGTATCTAAGCAGGCACAGCTCTTCCTGCACCATCGCTCAGCCTTCACCGCACATCTGTCCCTCCCCCTCCGGGATGTTTACGGAAAGATACTTCAGCTGCTTAGAAAAGGCAAGGAATTTCAGTGTACGCACACCAACCATCTGAGCAAGCAGGTTGTTGGGAGGCAGCGGGGGTAAGAACTCAGTGCAGACAGGGGAGCCCAGAATGCCTTGGCTGTAAAGCCTTTGAGGGGAAAAAAAATGGGAAGAAAAGCTGCACAGAGTGGAAAGGAACCAATTTCACATTTTGGGGAAAGGGGAATAAACGTCGATGTGCTAGTTTGGAGCACATCAGTTGCCCTAAAGATTGTCACACAAAAGACAACACAGCATATGCGGGAAAGGGAGGACAGAGATACCCTTTCCTCTCCAAGCCTGTACCTGCCTGCTGCGCTCGAACCATGTGTTTTTTCTTACACTAGTTATCATCACCCTCAACAGCTGGACTGAAGCTAGACCTTAAAATCATTGAACTGAACTGAACCCCTGAACACTCCCAAACTCCAAGGAGAACCCAACCTTCAGATAAAGCAGAGCTGCAGGAGAGCTGTCACACCGTGATGTGTCAGGGTAAAACACATTTGCCCACGTTCTCTGACACACATGGGCTGCCCCCTGGGTTAACACGACGGCAGAGGACCTGCAGCTGTACTTGCTGCAGTAACTGTCTCAGCATTTCTATTTGTTCCAACACATATTTTTTCTGCTCAGTTTATATTATTTGACTAGCACAAGGCCATCCCTCACAAGCAAATCAGCCCTCCACGCGGCCACCCCCCAGCTCCACCTTCCACAAAACCCAAGGCTAAAATGCTGCTTCTCACCAGTCACCTCCTAAACAAGAGATAAGAAGCTACAAAACCATAAGTTTCTCATGCTTGCACGTTGGTGTCTTTCTCTTTTGCTCTGACCACGCGCTCTGCATGGCTGAAAGCTAAGGTGCCTCGCCAGCCGGTCCGAGAGCCCCAGCAGCAGCAATGGAGCGAAGGGCTCCCCTCCTTTACGGCATTATACATACTTTATAGCACTCATCCAGCTGCACGTTACTCCTCTTCCCCCACGCCCAACCCAAGGCTGTCGGGTGCTGTACCCACACAGCAAGCCCCTGCCCCGGCAGAAGAGGCAAGACAAGTAAAGCACATGCAAAAAGTGCAAGAGAATCAGTATCAAGCAAGTGATGAACTACCAACACCGCCAATTTCAACGTCTTCAGAGGCGTTTTCATGGTTTTCTTTTTCCTCCAAGGTAGCAAAGAACAATGCTATTAAAAGAAACATAAAACCAAGGCCCAGAAGGAAAAGCAGCCCTTAAAGAGAACCTGCTCTGCATGAGAAAACAAGATCTTTTGAAACCCACCCGCAACAGCCCCCCCAAAAATTATCTGCACTGATTTGCTTTGCCCTACAAGAAATACTGAAATTAGCAGCACGTTACCGCACATTCTCCATCACCAGAAATGAGTGACAAACCCTTCAGAGCAAATACTCCCTTCCCGCAGGGAGCTACAGAAAGTATGCCACGTTCAGAGAGAAACGGCACGGCGTCTGCATGCAGCACACCGAACTGCTCCTCTGAGCGGACGGACGTGTTCTGCGCTTACAAACCCTGACTGCTTTGAGAAAGATCTTGCATAAGAGTATAACAAATTCTAAGCAAGACGTAGTCAGTGATGGATGGTAGGAAACACCAGGGCTCTGACCACAGACCCAAACTTACAGATGGGATGGGCAGACTTTTCCCACCTCTGTGATTCTTTACCCTGATCCCGAGATCTCAAAGCATCGAAGCCCAATTCTAGAGTGCAAGGGCCAAGTACGATTCCCACTGTGGACCTTCCACAAACAACCCCGTCACCACACACACCGCATCCTACTCCACAAATGACACCCTTGTCAGGAGGCTGAAGTTCCAGATGTCCATAAAAGTGCCGTACAGATGGGAGGTTTATTAACCACTCTTACACTTAACACAATAACATCGTTGCTCTAAATCACTGAATTATTTTGGAGCTTGTTTTGTTGAGTATTAACCACAAAAATGGTTTTGGTAAAGGACAGAGTGAAATTTGGAGAAAATATTAAAAGCAGTTCAAGAGACCTCAGGCAGCAGGAGATAATCTTGCTATCACAAAATGTGATGTGTTAGTCACACCGGCATATATTGCCCTCATTAAGTTTCAAAGTTAACACAGTCTGGAGACAAACAGAAACAACCACGTTTCTCAGGATTGCAATTCCAGTGTCTGTAACCCCGTTGAGATGAACAGGAGCTGAAAACTGGCCATGGGTACACCTGAGCTAGTTCTGTGTTTGTGTGAACAAAGAGAAAAATCAGTCCACGCGTACTGTATCTTCATCACCTCAGCTGCAGCACCCATCTGCACCCACTGGCAAGACTTCAGAGTCATTTTAACACGCTGTTCATTAACCTACCACCTGTACAATACGTATGATAAAAAGAACCTGTGAATTATTTAGTTAAAAAGGCGAATGCTGCAGCAAATGCCTCAGCACTGCAGGGCATGCGGGGCCTTGATCACAGCCTGCGATGAGAAATAGGCACAGATCGTGCACTCGGCTGTGTGTGGGCAGACCCCTACGCAACATCTCCGAGATTCTGCCAGAAGCCTGCCCACGCAGACCTGAGTACGTGAAACGGCGCTTAAAATGCTAATCCTCGCTTTACTACTAAAGGTAGCAGGAGTTGAAAGGTTCTGGTTAGCTGTCAAAAACCAGCTACATTTTACTTCGAAATTGTCATGATCTTTTGTGCACAATTCCTACAGAATCCTAGAGCATCTCAGCAGCAGTATGGCATCAGCTGCAAAATGAACTACAGGTAAAAATTACCAGTTCTACTCACGCAGAGTAAACCTTAACAACCACCACACTGCTGAAGACCTGCTGCGATTCCACACACCGCCCCCCACCCCCAGTAATTGCCAGTTCACAAAACAGGTTCCACTACTATGGAGGATGAAGAACAAAATACTTGCACCTGTGCCCACCTCCATAAGCTCATGTCAACATGTCTCTGAGGAGCAGCACTCCCATGCGAGTAACAATGTGGAAAAAAAAAAAAATCCACACAGCAAAGGCCATTTGCTTACGATCAAGAAAAAAAAAAAATCAAATGCATCACTTATGGGAAGAAGCAGAGAATAAACACACTCGGTGTCCCTCTGAGCTGAAACCCAAACCCACACTTCACCTGGAACAGAACATCTCCTGCGTGTTCCCTGCACAGCCCGCTAAAATGATTCCAGGATTTGCGGTCGTTCCCTGCTTTCTGAGGGGGTTGTTTTAATTTGAAGTGCAGTTATTAACAATACGAGGGGGCTGAGAGCCCAAGACCACCACGGCCAGGACTGCAGCATTGTCCTGACAGATAGCCACACGCACTCCCCTTCCTCCTCTCAACCTGCCTGCTCTTGGTGAGCCATGCTTCGAATTACACGTCTCCTACGATCTGTTCAGAGGAAAGTGCTTGTGAACAATTGCCACAAAATAACTTCTAGCGCAAACAGCTTCTTCCTCCACCCCCCCAAAAAATAATACACTAGAAGCCATTCACCCCTGCCCGGCTCCCTCCTAGAGCAGACCCCCTCCTCCTTCACCACTACTTGGAGGTTCTTCCTCCCGCAGCCCTCCCTGCTCATCATCGATTGAAACACCCAAAGAAACCCCGTGCCCCTGGCTGGGAGAAGCCCAGCGCCACGGCTGCTGCCTTTAAATTACAGCAGCTCCCCCCATTATGTGACACGTCCCCCCACATCTCCCGACAAGTGCATCCTTCCCAGCCGCCCGGGGAGGGGGACGGGCTGCCCTTGCCCAGGGCACGCTGCAGCATCCTGGGCAGCGGGAGCCCCGGCTTCGGGGGAGCGTGACGGGCGCGACGCAGCCGCCGCTTGTCGCTATTGATTTCCACGAGCGACGGGCG